>NC_079423.1:4093248-4103248 GCF_026213295.1 Gadus chalcogrammus | reverse complement strand
AAATTGGAGGGTTATAGTATGGCAAATAAGGATGTGGGAGGAGAGCTTTTGGGGCCAGTGGGAGGGTCTTAATCTAGAAGCGCAGTAGTTGGAAGGTTTTAATCTGGTAGTTGCAACAGGGGGAGTGGCTTTACATTTGAATGGTGGGAGGAGCTTATTTTTGCAGTACTTTGGGTGTCATAGGGTGAGGGAGGGTGTGTTTGTATGTGTGTGTGTGTGTGTGTGTGTGTGTGTGTGTGTGTGTGTGTGTGTGTGTGTGTGTGTGTGTGTGTGTGTGTGTGTGTGTGTGTGTGTGTGTGTGTGTGTGTGTGTGTGTGTGTGTGTGTGCGAGTGTTTGGGCATGTGTGTGCGAGTGTTTGGGCATGTGTGTGTATGGTAGTGTTGATAAAGGACGAGTGTGTCTATGGCCGACTGTATAAGTACTGGAGAGTGCTGTGTTAATGGCCTGACTGAGACGATTTTCAATCTTCCCTCTCCTTACAAGGACTTCCTGCTCGACCTCAACGCACCTTCAAATCCCATCTCCCCCTCGCTCTACTGAGAAAGGTCATCTTTCCTACAGATATGTCGAATAGCAATTAATACAAAGGGGATAATGTGGTCTACGGACAAGCGGAGAGGCGAGGCTACATAGGCGGCTGGTGGGATTAGGACCACAGATCATTAGGTCACTCATAGTGAAAGGCCTGGGGAGTGATGGCAGAGAGAGCGAGCGAGAGGATGCTGCATGCTGATTGGTTGAATGAAGGGATCGCGTGACCAGGGCGCCTTAGGGAATTACAGTTTGTGACACTACAAAACCCCTGCAGCCTCTCTACTCACTATTGATTTTCAATCTGTCACGCTGACAGTGGCGTCACACACACACACACACACACACACACACACACACACACACACACACACACACACACACACACACACACACACACACACACACACACACACACACACACAAACACACACACACACACACACACACACACACACACACACACACGTACACAAAAACACACACATCCAGAAGCCTATAGATTCTGTATCTCTCTATTCATCTTCTCCTTTGGGCTGATGAATCCAGGCTAGCTGTATGCTAGTAAGGGCATGCTACCTTTTTTCTCATGGCTGGTGAGGCCAGGCTAGCAGCTGTATGCTAGTAAGGGCATGCCACCTTTCCTCTGTTGGCTGATTATGCCAGGCTAGCTGTATGCTAGTAAGGGCATGCTACTTTTCCCCTGTGGGCTGGTGAGGTCAGGTTATCTGTATGCTACAAAGGGCAAAGCTACCATTTGTCTGTGGGCTGGTGAGACCAGGCTAGCTGTAGGCTAGTAGAGGGCACGTGATCGCACCACTGGTGTTTGGATGCTGCACTCAGAAGATTTATTGTGTCTACAAGCGGGCCGAGAGGACAGAATGTCTTTGTCTACTGTGCTCACTCCTCTTCTCTATACCCACCAGGATATACTGACTTTACTCTGTAGGTATAGAGGAACGCTCACAACTTAATACTCATGAACGTATAATCTATGCTGGCTGTCCGGTTCTCAATTCAGAATATGTATTTTTCCTCCAAGTATGTAGGAAATACTTGCTTCTATATACTCTCTACATCAAGCACTCACTGCTTAATACTCACTACTCAGTCCTCAACACCCTCGGTACTCAATATTAAACACTCAATCTCTTTACTAGCCTGGATTATGAATATTTACATTGGTTTAGGATCGTACAGTACTACAATTCTCTCATGTCCTCTCAATATGGGGGGGTCTTACAGACGGAAATAACCCATGATGCATCGTGATGTCTGAGCCCCATACTGCTTGACTCGCAGCACTCACTCTTCTTGCTGCTGCTGCGCGCGGCCAGGCTGCTGGTGCTTCCCGATTGGCTGTTGTCCTCCATGCTGGGCTCGAAGGCAGGGTTCACCAGGCCGGGGTCGTCGGCCAGCAGCGCCACGGCGGCGGCCGACGCGGGGCCGTCGCACGGCAAGGTGGCCACCGTGAGCTCGGACGTGCTGTCGGTGCAGTCGCCCTCCTGGGAGCGCCGCTTCCTGTCCGCCGACAGACCATAATGAGACGCCCCTTTGCACCTGCACACACACAAACAGACATAGGGGGAAAGAGTAGGGGTTAAAGGTCAGGCGGCGACGAGGTCACTCAGCGAAGGGCAGGTGAGAAATGACACAGAAGGGAGGTGTCGTGTGGTGTGAATGAATGGAATAGGAATTAGGGATGACAACGAAACTCTTCAACAGCTTGTGTCATTGAAATATGGTCTTGATATGTAGATAGATTGTACGTAGGTATGTGGCAGACACGGGGTCTAGATATGTAGATGCATATGCAGATACGGAGACGTGGTATGCAGATGAAATGTACAAGGTGGTCTTGAAGAAAGCTGTTGTAAGCAGTTCACTCTTTACTGTCACCCCTGGTCTTAACTACAAAGTCTGACCTCTCCCTATGCCTAGCCTTACCCTAGCAGTAACCGAAGGCTAACCTTCATCTAACCTTTAACTAGCCTTTACCTCAGCATTTAGCCTAACCTAGCAGCAGTGAACACGTTTGGCATCATGGCAGAGCTATAGTATAGTATCTACAATAAAACACCTCATTAATAGCTAGCAATTTAAAGATAACACCAAAACACAATAATAAAAAAATGACAATAAGCAAATAAGCAACCCGTTTTTTCTAAATATTGGATTTCCCATGGGATTAATAAAGCACCACCTTCTCTTATTGTTGATAAATATAATGTGTGTTTTCTGGATGGAAGCGTTGGCTGATTTCCCGTTTGTATCAGATAAATGCAGGCATAGTATCTCATGCATCGCAGTGGTCCACTCTCTCAGAAGACCAGGGCAGGTCTCAGGGTGAACGACATGTGTTTCAGGGTGAGCACCCAGGAACCTTGGGAAGGACGTGGGCTGAGGAGCTCACCCTGATCTCCGCACTGACCTCGCTGTCCTGACCTCCAAACTGCCGCCTGGGGTGTGACCTCATCCTTCACAAACGCCAACGCGGCTCCTCCCCGCCCTCCACCGCCCTCCACCGCCCTCTCACGCGTCAGGTCGCGTTTACAACATGTTGACGTGTCTCCACACATCAGCTCATGTGGAGATGGTTACTATGCTCTGGTTCTCTGGAGTCTCAGAGTTATTTCTGGTACAAAGGTATTAACCCTTTCGTAAATGTTGTATATTAATCTTATACACAAATCGAAAAAAAAAGTCTGCCGGATTGATTGATTGTGTTGGTTTGATACATATGCCACACATTACTTATTGATTACAATTAAAATATATGTTTTATTTCTCATGTGAATGTTATTTGGGCCATATTTTTTTCAATCATATTTTATTTCCTATTTCAGGCAGAATATTGCTTCTCGGGTACCACGTATATAAATTCTGGTACAAAACTTCAAGTATATGAAACGAAAAGGTCAGAGTAGAGCATTTTGATATTTACTCCGTGGCTATGAGGAATTTGTGTTTTTGGTGACGTAATCAGATTCCTATTCAGCGTACTCCATGTGGGATCTGGCCGCCAATGTTGGCGAGGGACCTTGACAGGTGACAGAATATAAATGTGGTCGTTACAGTAGCGACAGAGAGAGGGAGAGAGAGAAAGAGAGAGAGAGAGAGAGAGAATGATAAAACGACCAGGTAAAATATCAAAGCGTATCAGAGAGTGTTATTCTGCTGAATTAATGTTAACGTCTTCAAGACAGCCACTCACCCGTGATAATGACACACCTGAAGAGTGAAGACAGACATGTGTGCGATATTGTATCTTTCACTCTCTCTCTCTCTCTCTCTCTCTCTTTCTCTCTCTCTCTCTCTCTCTCTCTCTCTCTCTCTCTCTCTCTCTCTCTCTCTCTCTCTCTCTCTCTCTGTCTCTCTCTCTCGCTCCTCCTCTTTCTATTGTTTCTCTCTCTCTCTCTCTGTCTGTTTCTAGTCTCTCTCATGATAATGCTGCTTCTTTCTCCCTCCCACTCACTCTTTCTGGCTCTCAAACACACACACACACACACACACACACACACACACACACACACACACACACACACACACACACACACACACACACACACACACACACACACACACACACACACACACACACACACACACACACACACACTCCCAGACACACAGACACACAAACACTCTAGCGCAGCATGACTAGACTCAACAACAATATTGTTGTTGAGTCCAGCAGTCCATTCAGCCAAGTCTATTCAACAACATAATGGTGCATATTTCTTTAAAAATATATATCTCTTCAGAGCATATTGTTGTGTTCTGGCCTCCCGTAGGAACAATACGAAGCAGGTTTTAATGAGATGGAGCGAACCCAAAGACAGAGCTTCATGAAACACGAGAGAAAGAGTAACTGGAGCCTATTTCTGAACAGAAGCAGATGATGCATATAGTAGAAAAAATAAGGTTGGTGTAAAGGACTGAACTGCTACAGATATTAGGTTGGAGAGGGTTTGTGGAAGGGCTTTGGCGTGGTTGTGCTCAAGGTTAGGGACAGGGTAGTACAGTTGCTAACCAGAAGGTCCTGATCCTCTGTGTCCACAGCCCATCTGTAGTGACCCTTGAGAAAGATGCCTGCTCCTTAATGACATGTATCTACACTTCATTGTAAGTGCCTATCTATATGCATCAGTTAAAAGACTCAATGTAATGGTGAGGAAAGGATAGCAATAGGCCTTATTCACTCGGCAGCCATCTTGGTTCCGCGTTAAGTTTCCCCTACCCAGCTAGCGTTTAGAACCAAGAATCAATCATGGTGGATGAGCCAAGGGGAAATACCGGGTCAGTATACATGACCCATACTAACGACACCATTACAACTACAACCAGGCCATGGAAGAAGGCCCAGCTCTCCATAACTCAGAGGGCCTAGTCTACATCTTCTTGTGGGTTCTATATCAGACTCGTAGCCCCCCCTCTTGAGGATGTTTGAACCGCCCAAACATATCTTGTCGCGGCTAAATGATTACACCTTGCCGGAGAGAGACCCATAGATCGCTACCCTGCCAGCCACCCACTTTAGCCTGTTGCTTAACAGCACACACGTGCCTACAGTGTGTTGGTGTAAGTGTGTGTGAGCAAGTGTAAGTGTGTGTGTCCGTCCTGTGCGGGAAGGTAACGAATAGCGGGGGGGGGCTCTAGTCAGGCATGTCAATGCTGCAATTCAGCGAGAGAGGGAGAGAGAGAGAGAGAGAGAGAGAGCAAGAGAGAGGAAGGAAGTAATTTCTCAGCTGGCCGCGGGGCTCCTGATAACGGCAGGCATCCCTCTCTCCTGTTGCTCACCTCCAATTAGAGGAGGTCACGCTGACACACATCAACAAGAAGACACCAGGCAGTACATCAGCACACAAACACACATGCATGCACGTGAGTACACACACACGCACGCATGCACAAAAGCACGCACATACACACATTGTCCTTCCACATTGTCCTATGAATAATTGTCAAGCTTCTGTGCACATATTCTCTCTTAGTTTGTGCTCACACACATGAATGCAAATACATTCCGATTCATAAAAGCTATACACACACACATAGCCACACAGGCGCTGAATGGGTTTTTGTGTGTATTATTTACACACTATCTCACTTGTGCAGGCTCCCTGACCCATTGGACTTGATGTAATTAATGCTTGAGGCTACATTCCTGCTAGTTTCTGTGTGGTGGAAAATGGAAAAGCCAGTGACCAGGGCCGGGTTTAAAAAACCTCTCTGTTTTAACCGTGAGTCTCCCAGACCGCCAAGAGAGCAATTTCCTCTAAATCCGACCAAGTATAACTAATGCAAACCCAGTAAGAAACACTCTGTCGCCGTCAGCAAAGACCTATTGCTAAATCCTACTGTTGGTATTTAAGGATGAGAAGAAATTGTGTTAGTTTAGTAGTAGTTAGTAGAGCTATATGCAATGGTTGCATATAGTATGAGACATTGTAGACATTAAAAATTGCACAGTACTTTATGCAACCATTGCATAAATTACAATGCAATATGTAATGTCTACAATTCCCCTGAATACTGTATCCTTTTGTCATTCAAATATTGTCCTGTGTTTCTCCATTTCTGCTGGATGTCTGCACTATGAGCACAGCAGCGACTACACAGAGGATCCCTGTGGATAGAAAAACCTTTTAATCACCCTTTGCTATTTACTTTAGGCTTCTCATAAATTACCATCCCTGAGTGGTTTAAAAAAAACAACTACTGGCATTGAATTTTCCTGCATATACACACTGACTGGATACAGAGACAAACAGCTAATGTTATTTTCCCATAATATTACACACTTAAATGACATGTTATTCTGTCTACACGTCCACCTGACTCTCTCACACACACACACACACACACACACACACACACACACACACACACACACACACACACACACACACACACACACACACACACACACACACACACACACACACACACACACACACACACACACACACACACACACACGCACACACTCAAGTCCATGTTACTGTGACTCCTGCGAGAGTCTTTACAAAAGCCTCAGAGAGTTAAAACAGTCCTTACAAACCCTCAGAGAGTTAAACCAGTCCTATAAACCCTCAGATAGTTAAGACAGTCATTATAAACCCTGAGTATTCAAACAGTTTATCCCTGAGAGAGTTAATACACTCTGAGTAAGGTTTAGAGTGAAGACAGTCCTTATAAACACAGAGTTAAAACCAAAGTATAAACCATGAGAGTGTTTAGGCAGTCCTTATATCCCCTGAGAGTGTTAAGACAGTCTTTATAAACCCTGAGAGTGGAGGGAGTCCTAATAAACCCTGAGAGTAGAGTCCTAATATACCCTGATCCAATGCAGCATCCCACTTTCCAGACACCATTATCTCATCATCTCTCCCATCTCTTGCCACGCCGCTCAGATTAGCAACTAAACATCGAAGCTCGCGCCGCTCCGCCCTCCCTCACCCGCCTCTGCACCTCCCCTGCACCTCCCCAACCCCAGCATGAAGATAATTACCCAGGATGCAGTGTGGGTCGCCGCTGCGGCAATGTGCGGCGCCCTGGCACTGTGAAATAAACACCGGCTCAGGATTCGCCCGGCGCCGCGGCGATGCCCTCAATCCTCTTTAGGAGTGACCGGATTATCTCACATAACCCAAATACTGCGTGTTACCGCGGCAACATGCCAGAAATTACCCAGATGTGCTCGCTGCGGCGGGTCATCCGGTCAGAAGACAGATGACAGGCAGATGTGTGTGTGCACGTGTGTGTGTGTGTGTGTGTTTCTTTGAGGGCTCTTGAGTATGCATGACATTACACGAGTGTGACACCCGATGAATCACCATAGGATTAAAAAACACCTGTTCTGTGTCCCATATTTTGAAATATATGTATAAATATATATATATATATATATATAGAGTTAGTGTCTTTCCTCTCACCTTCTCGCTAGGCATCTCCTTGCACCTTCTGCCTGCCATCTCCCCTCCCCTTCTCTCACCTCCTCTGCTCTCATTTCGTCTCCCCTCCTCTCCTCTCACTTCGTCTTCCCTCCTCTCCCCTCCCCACCTCTCACTTCCTCTCTCCTCCACTCCCTTCTATCCTCTCCCCTTCACCCCCTCTCCCCTCCTCTCCCCTCTTCTTCTCTCTTCTCCCCTCAGCTTGACTGCCTCTGTGTTCTGTGACTGACAGCTTCAAGTCGCTAAAACTCTTACAATAACAACAATCCTCACATTTTATCGAGACATACACCACAGACACGACCTCACACGACGATGGTCGACCTGTTTCTTTTTGGAGTCATCGCTTACCTGTAAGCGTTCCACTTAAAACAAAACACTGCCTCCCCTTCACTGATCCAACAAACCGCTGGGGTTGGCACACACATGCGAGAACACACGCATACACACAAACGCACACACAGACACACACAGACACACACACACGCACACACACACACACACACATACACAAGTCTAAAGCCGTTTCCCTGAGAAGGGAGGAAGATGTGTCATTCTCTCTCTCAGGCTTCGGTCCGCTGAGAGTAGGATCAGAGCAGGCTGGTTCTGATTGGCTGGAGGCGTGAGCGCATCTTAGAGAAGCTTTCAAAGCAGGTCTGGAAGGAAGAAAATATATACTAGCAGTTAATATCTATATGTAGTAACGTCAATGCTACAGGGCCACCTGGGAGGCTTTTATTGGGCTCCACAAAGTACGAAGGGTGCTGCTGGTGTTGGACGCCAGTTTATTGCATGGTTTGCAGATAATGATACATGTCCTGGTGCTCCATGTTGCCATGAAGGAGATCTCTTCTTGAGTGTAAGTTGATGGCTTGTGCAGCCTCACCTAGGCCCAGAGTCCCATCGGTCTGACTCGGCCCCGGTGAGGCTGCTTAAAACAGCCATCACCCACAAGCACTCCCACAATAATTTTATCTAAAATACTTAATCCAGCCATAACACTGCCTCCAGACAGAAGACAGAGACAGACAGACAGGCCGACGGACTTGATACACAGACAGACTTGGATGAGAGCCAACAAGCACACAGACTTACAACAGACCGAGAGGGAGGCAGGAACCGAACCAAGAAGCCAGACCGACTGAAAGAGACAGAGATATAGATAGACCTGGCCTGTCATCTCTGTCCCAGTGAAATGAGCCTTCCCCCAAGCAGCAAAAATCTGCTCATCACGTTGGGTGGGGCCTTTGAGATCCCCACTCCCCCCCCAGGGGGCCGCAGTAGAGCACTTATTAATGGAATCAATAGTGACAAGGGCCCGAGGAAAAGTGAACACTCGAATTCATTGGCTCCTTAATTACATTAGTTTAATCAATTATAGGTGGTGTGCACTTGATTCCGATCAGATACACACGGAAGGGACTGCGACACGCTGCAGGGAGGGAGAGGGAGGGAGGGATGGAGGGGGAGGAGAGGGGGAGAGAGAAGTAGGGAGAGCAAAGGATTGAGCGGAGGGAGAAAAAGAGAACGAGACCTAGATAAAGAAAAGAGATGGAGGTGAAGAGTATAAAAGGTAAATGAGGATGAAAGGTTCCGTTGAAAGAACGACGAAAGAAAGATGGATAAACGGGACGACAGACATACACATAGACCTGCGGACCAATCAGGAAGCGTTACTTGGATGACCGTATTGGTCACAGCCAATCAGCGAGCCGTGCATGACAGAAGGTGTTGGCTGGACTCTCCCCCTAGCCTTGTTCTAGCAAGCCCAGTTCTAATAATAACAACAACAACCACAACAACACACAGCCTGGTGTGTCTTTCTCCCTGCGTGTGTTCAGGAAACCTCTCACCTATAAAAGCATCCCCATATACCCATTAGAGCCTGCTGGTGTGAAGTCCTTTCTTCTTTTGCTTCTTTTGCTGGGTAATTACAGCGCTAGTGGCTCGAGAGGTTTGGCTAATGTTAACGCACGGTAAACCGGCGGAGACAACAAGGCCGCACCCGCCACCCCCCCCCCCCCCCCCCCCCCCCCCCCATCACCCAAATAGCGACCGTGAAACTCTGCCTCTCATCTCTGACTCATGGTTTTTTATTTGAGCCAATCAATATGCAGCAGGCCCTGTCGTCAGGGGGGCTGCGACCTCATGATTAGCCTGGAAGGGCTTTGTGTTCAGCTTTTTATCACCGGAGTGTCTGGTTTCAACACCTAGACCCAGGATTTGCATTCCCACACTTTCTCTCTGTGGTGGAGGAGGAGCCCTTTACCAGCACAGGTTGTGTTGCCTCAGCCTGCTCCTAGGTAATCTAGTGCAGCGGTGGCTTGGTTGGGCAATGCACCCTTACTTAAACAATAAACATGTACTACTGTTTATGTAACAACAAATATCATAGATGTATATCTATATATATATGCATATATATATATGTACAATGGGTATATATATTTCATGACGTTTTCCTTTTCTTTGATATGGTCGTCTCTGGCAACTGGGCGTTGCCAGAAACGTA
>NC_079423.1:4050748-4088248 GCF_026213295.1 Gadus chalcogrammus | reverse complement strand
GCTTGGATGGGCTGATGGAGGGCTGGAGGGATGGAGGGACGGGAGGGGAGGATGAGCGTTATACTCACAGCTCTGAGTAGAGGATGTGCAGGTTGCCCACATTGTCTGTGTAGTTGGCCGGGCTGAGCCACGGCAGGACCAGCAGCAGCAGGGCTTTCATGGTCAACCCTCAGCAGCCCCCTCTCTCTCTCTCTCTCTCTCTCTCTCTCTCTCTCTCTCTCTCTCTCTCTCTCTCTCTCTCTCTCTCTCAGCTTCTCTCTATGTCTCTCTGTCTACCGCTCTGCCACTCTCCCTCTCTCGTACTCTGTGTTTATGTTTCTCTCTCGGACTGAGCTCCTCTCTGCACCGGAGCTCTCCTCTCTTTATTTTCCTCTTCTCTGTTCCTTCCTTACTCCTTCCTCCTTCCCCCCTCCCTCCCTCCCTCCCTCCCTCCTCCTCCTCCGTTACCTCCCCCCCTAACCTGGCAGGGCTTTTGCTGAATCCCTCCTTCACTCTGCCTCCTCTGTCTCTCTCTCTCTCTCTCTCTCTCTCTCTCTCTTTCTCTCTCTGGTCTACACAACAAACTCTCCTCCTGCCTTGTTTCCTCCCCTTCCCTCCTTCCCTTCCTCTAAGCTGCAGAAAGTCGCGGGCGGGTTGCCAGCGACTCACGCGGTGGTGGCGAGGCGCGGGACCAAGCAGCAGCGGCAGGTGCAGAGAAGAGGAACAGGAACAGGAAGAAGAAGAAGTAGAAGAACAGGAGCAGAAAGACCAAGTCCCGCTGCTTCGGCCGAGGAGGAAGAGCGAGAGGAAGAGGAGGATGCAGAGCCGCAGGGGGAAGGTGGCACATTTGGAGCCGGATCTGAGATGTGCAGCCCCCCCTCTCTCTTCCGTAATCTGCTCCGGGCAGCGGCGAGTTCTAAGAGGATTTACAGTCGCATGCGTGCGTGCATGTGTGAGTGTGTGTGTGTGTGTGGTGCGCGTGTGTGTGTGCGTGTCTCCTCTCTCTCCTCTCCCTCTGTCTGTCAGAGAGAACGGCGCAGGCTGTGACTTATACTGCAGCAGGAGCCACGGGGAGAGAGTGAGATGGAGCAGACCAAACAAAGAGACGAGGAGGGGGGGTGGTACCTGCGAGAGATCCTATTGGCTGTGCCCTCCCTCCCCCCTGCCAACATACGTGCACACACAGACAGAGCAGCATCACACACACACACCCCCCTCCCTGCCAGGCTCATACACAGAGAGGAGATAGAGGTGGGAGGAGCAATTGGGAGGAGATACAAGTGGGAGGAGATGTTCATACAACCAGCCCCCCCCCCCCCTCTGAGATGAAGATGGTCCACTCCACATGCAGCAGATTGGTCTGATCACTGAGCCTACATGTGTTAGAACGAACACAAACAACAAACACCCACACAGGCATGCTCACACAGATACACACACACACACAGACAAAAACGCAAACGCACAAACACAGACAAACACAAAGCCACACATTCCTCTCAGAGCATGGCCACTTCAAACAAACAGAGCAGATCAAGATTCAAGAGAGAGCACCAGCTTGTTAACCTGACCACGACAGGCAGGCGGCACGTGCCAGTAAAACATTCACTACATCTTCCTTTGACGCAGAACACACTCGTCTGTCCATCTGTCCATTCCCACATTAGCAACATACAGAGGGAGAGAGAGATAGAGAAATGGAGAGTGCGAGTGTGGGTGAGAGAGAGAGAGAGTGATGAAAGGGAGAGTGTCTTGAGGAAAAATAAAGGAAAAGGTGCTTGATCCTACGAACTGATTGGAGGGGGGGATAGGGGGGGGGTGTTGGGTGATGGTGAGACAGACAGACAAACAGGCATAAATGATGAGGTGAGGTCGAGAGAGAAAGAGAGAGACACAAAGAAAGAAAGATATATGGATAGATAGATAGATAGATGGTTAGATAGATTGATGGAATGTCAAGGTGTTAAAATAAATACAAATCCCCTTTTTTTCATCAGTTTTCTTTGTTTGCTTCTCTTTCATCTGCATGTTCTGCATTCACCATTGAGGTAAACAGAAAAGACCCCCCATGTCTTTAGCTCTCATTCCCCTAATCTAAATCCATATTTCATTCACAAATTTACATATTTGTCATTATATTTTCACACTATTTTCATCTCCTGATGTTTATATACACTTTTCTGATTGTGTTTGCCAATTTCGTCGTTTTTTATGAATCAGTTTGTTTTTTCTGCAAACATACACATAGTGTATACTGGGTTAAGTAGCATGGTGTATCCACACACACACACACACACACACACACACACACACACACACACACACACACACACACACATACACACATACATACTATATGTGCAATATAACAAACATGCAATAACACACAGTTAAACTAAGAAACTGTAACACAAGAACAGAGAGTTTAATACTTAGAAACCCGTACACACAGGCACACCCTTTAGCAGACATACACAAACGCACACACACACACACACACACACACACACACACACACACACACACACACACACACACACACACACACACACACACACATTCCTTAGCAACACACTTACAGTCAAACTTTTTCTTGTGTTAGGAAGTATATAAATAAAAGTGGGCAGGCGGGGCAGGTGGGCATTAATAAAGCCAGCACAGGCTTCTTGTCTTAAGGTCGCTAGCGAGGGCGAGCAGCTGTCTGAGCCCACTGTGAGGTCGCGACCTGCTCTCTCACCACAACAGACAGAGGAGAAACAATCTCCCGCCATGTTTAATGTCGCCTGACGCATGTTCCCTCTCCTTATAGCTTTTGTTTTTGCAGAGTACCTGAGGAACCAGCGATCGACCAGTGTGAACACCCTCTGAAACCAACTCAAAGGAAACTAACCCGGAGCGTGGACCAGAGAGAACATGCTCTTAACCAGATCAGAGAAACCGGAATCTAGAGTGTGAACCAGTGTGGAAGGGCTTTAACACCTCTGAGGGACAAACAACCTGGAGTGTTGGACCTGTTTGAACAAGCTCTGAGCCGAACCACAGAAAAGGATCTGACGCTTTTTGACCGGTGTGAAAGCGCTCTGAAGCCAAATCAAAGCCAAACATCCCCAGTGACGCATGCGAGGGGATTTGACTTTGTCTGAATGTTGACAGCCTCGGGGGAGATCATGACTAAGTTGTTGCAGGGGTCTAATCTAAATCAGAATTTCAGCAAATCCAACCCCCACACCCCCCCGCTTAAATCTGCCACAACCACAACAACAACAACAAAAAATACCACCCTCACCGCACACCATGAATAATACATGCTGGGAACTCTGGGTAAACGTATGCATCTCATATTCTCCGCTCCACTGTGACAGTCACAGGCATGCAAAAACAGAGACCAAACAAGTCATTAAAACGACACTGCCGCACCAGTATCTGCCTTCGGACAAGAAAAGCCGAGCTGAGATTTTGGTGGGTTGAATCCCCATTTCAAATCGTTTGCACCTCATCCACCCAACCTATTTCTACGGGCTACATGCGTTTTCCAAAAATAAAGATCACATTTGCTTCAGAAAATCTCTCGGCGGTTTGAAGTGATCAAAGCCAGCTCAACGGTTGAATGTAGCCGGCGACGGTGACTCACGCGGGGTGTATTGTACGGCCGTCAATAGAGCTCCATCCACCGCCAGGCTTGATGACGTAAGCTCCGTGACAGATGTCAGCGAAGTAGCCCAGAGCACTTTGTTCCAGCGCTCCGACTCTGCATGTGAGGACTTCAGATGTGGCTCATTGTCTTTGGAAATCAACTTTCTAAACTATAAGTGCATGGGCCTTTTATTCCTTCACGGACTGACAGGGTAAAGAGCCATGATAATTGGTGAAAAGACATAGGGCGACATGGCAACCAGGCTTGGAATCGAATGTGGGTGGCTAGATCACTGGGTTAGATCACTGCGTTATATTCAGGTATTTCTCTACGAAATGATGATGTTATTCTACGTTCTAGTTATGTTCACAGTGCCCTCTGATTATATCTCTCTGGAATGTGTGTGAAGGAAGACCAAGAACGTGCTACAAACATGCCATGACAGTTACCAACGTTCTTCACCTCAACACCTTGCCCCACCCACCTGGGACCAGACAAACAACAAACCAAACCATCCCAAGCCCTGGGCTGGAGTGGGTGCAGACTTCAGCGTGAGCCCGGTGCTCAATTAAACCGCCCCATCCATGGAGAGAAAGAATAAGAGAGGAAGACAAGAAAGGCAGGGAGGAAGGAGGGAAAGGAAGTAATGAGAGTGAAAGAGATGTAGAACAACATACAACTGGTGGTGTAGGAGAAGTAGACATCGAAGAAGAGAGTTGCTAGGCTAATTATGCATACAGGCCGTCGTGTGTGGAGTGTACAGTGTACTGATTGGTGCGTACTGTACACTATATACTGTGCAATGGACTCACGGTTGCCATGTGCGCTGTCGAAGCGCTTCTTCTATCTCCCGGGCCCCTGGGGGTGACGGAGGCCCTAACGAGGCTAGGAGGGGGGAGAGTGGTGGGGGGGACGCAACCACGGCTCTGAACCTAATGATGTCTTAACCGTTCATCTGAAGCCCAAGGCTTCGGCCTCAGATGAAACCCTGGAGGGGGGAGAAATCATTCAGGGGGGGGTGAGGTGGTTGGGGTTAGTGGTGGAGGTGGTAGGCGTAAGATCTCCAGAGGGTTAGGGCATGGGGTGGGCGGAGGAGGAGCCAGAGTGATGCGTGGTCACTGGGGGTCAGTGCGACGATAGAACGGGATGTCCCGGCTGAGCCATGAAGGAGAGAGCGGGACCAAGACAAAGAGGCCTGGGTGAGTTCTGTAAGAACCAACAAGCCGCAGGGGCTGTTTGTTTATTTACTCGGGAGCCTTCGCTCTGGTGTTGGAAATAGAATATGCTGTCAGCAGCCAAGCGCTGAAAGTGAATTGTATGGTAAACTAAAGAGTTGGCGGCTGGCTCCTCAGCAGAGCTCACAGGCTTGTTTGTTCTCTGTGAAGATTGAAGCCACAGAGCACTTTTCACACAAAATCAAGTTTGCCAAAATCATAACCTAGTAGAGGATTTTTTCTTGTCGTGTGTGTTTTTCTGTAAATAATTATTTTCTGTGAAGATAATCCACCCTGAAATCTGATTCCTTTCAAGTGCAGATTTGAAAATTCCACTAGGGGAGATGGCATTAATGCTGCCACGATTGGGAGCATGGTAGCTAGGGTGTAATTCCCAGCAGAAAGACACTGTATTCGATCCCTGGTGTCCACAGCCATCCTTTAACAAGCTGCCCTAACCCCTAACATGTGCCTTAATTAAGCATGCATCAGAATTTCACCAGTTGCTTTGGATAAGCTTCACCTTATCAACTTACCTAAGTAACATAGCATTAAGTATCTGTTACGTAACCTATTGAGCAAAGTATACACTGCTAAAATGGCAGGTTAACGTAGCCGGAGAAAAGTAGCACTAGATTCGCAGTAGGGCGCTCCTTCTAAACCAGGACACACCCGACTGAAAGACCAGGTAAACGCACCCACCTGCTCTTGATGTGGTCGTGGAGGTCTCCGCGGGCCATGGTGTGGCTGCAGTGCTCGGTGAAGGGGCAGGCCACGGTCAGCTTGTCCAGCAGCTTGTGCACTAGCAGGCTGGGCTTGCGGCAGCTTTGCAGCATGAGGGCGGCGCGGCACACAGGGCAGAAGTCGCTCTCCAGCAGGAAGCTGGTCAGACACTCCTGGCAGTAGGTGTGTCCGCAGGGCGTGTCAAGGGGCCGGATCAGCGGCTGAAGGCAGATGTTGCACATGAGGTCGTCGTCCACCTCCTCCTTGTACATGTACTCGTGGTTCTCCTCCTGGAGGTGGCGCTGGCCGCAGGCGCCGCACAGGTCGTCGGGAAGGGAGGGAAAGGGGAGAGCAGGCGGGACGCTGGGAGCGGCAGGGGGAAGACGAGAGGAAGCCTGAGGCGGAGGCTGCGAAGGAGGAGCGGCCGCCTCCATCATGAGCTCGTCCGACGGGGAGATGGGCGGGGCGGATGCTTCGGCCGCCATCGCCATGGCAACCTCGGTGGTTAGGGGTTGATGGGGACAACTTCTTCAACTACTGAAGCACATGTGTGTCGGATGGCTTGGGAGGGCTCATGGGGCCCTAGCAACCAAAGACCACCCTAGCAACAGAGGTCCTCTTGAGGAACTGTGGGATGAAAAAAGGCGCAATTATAAGTTCTTTCAATGTGTGCCTTGATTTCACAAGATTACTTAGGCCACATAGGTTCTCTTAGACACACCAAGCATTGCTCAGGAACTTCCCCTCAGCATGCAAACCACCTTTTGTAGTGACACAAACACACACTTACACCACACACACAGTCGCGTACATACACACAATCATGTGAACACGACAAGTGCATACACACAAACACACAAACATACAAGCACACAACGTTTTGTACTCGTACACACACACACACATACACACACACACACACACACACACACACACACATACACAGTAAATGGATGATGCAGTATAAGCCGCGGGCTGCAGGAACACTAAGACAGTGTTTCCAGCCTCATTCCTTCAGACGTCTGATCCTCTCGGCTGGCACGCTGGACTGATATTGAGCCACCGCTGAGAAAGTCATTTTTCCTTCCCAGAACACAGAAACATCAATACCCCTCGGCCAGCCGGAGTGCACACAGACACCTGGTGCAATGGTTCACTCATCCCCAAGCGCCATGGGATTTGAACTTTAGAAGGGGCAAAGCTGACCCGACGCTAGCACTTGGGGATTATCTGTGATAATGGCGTCTTTAAAGATCTGTGCACCACAGATGTGTGCACCCTGCTGCGATAGAAGCGTGCCTCGCACTCAATGAACCTTGGAACATGGCTCTTAGACTTAGCATTAATGGATGAGTGTTGGTATTAAACACGTGGTTAAGGGCAGCTTGGTCCTGTGTAGCTCAAATGGTATAGCGTGGGAATTAACACGGCCGGGTTTAGGGGTTGGATAGATGCACTCACAGTAGGCTACTATGAGAAGATTTGATGTTGTGATGAAACTAGGATCTGGCTTGGTTTCATCCATATAACTTTAGGATGTGCTTTGAAACATATGTTGGCTTGTTGGTTCTAAAGATCAATCTTGATGTGTGTTGGGTTTTAAAAACAATTTGATGTGTGTATGTTGTTCTAAAGATCACTCTGGGATATGTGTTGGATTTTAAACAAGGCTACGTAACGTGTGTTGGTTCTAAATATCACTCTGGGACACGTCTGTGTATGTGTGTGTGCGCGTACCGTGTCTGTGTATGTGTGTGCACTTGTGCGTGTGTGTGTGTGTGTGTGCGTGTGTGCGTGTGTGTGTGTGTGTGTGTGTGTGTGTGTGTGTGTGTGTGTGTGTGTGTGTGTGTGTGTGTGTCGTATGGAGCGCTCATGCTGCGCCGACGAGCACGTGCCGACCGTGCGCGACATTTCCAAGACAGACGGCATTGGCGAGAGAGCGCAAGGAACAGATGGACGCGGTCAGCATCACGTCACCCTGGCAACGACATCCCATGATATCAGCCCGCCGAGCCACCAGTTGGCCGCCTAATGAGAGAGCCGTTCCCTTTTCGGTGCGGATAACCCCCCCCCCCCCCCCCTCCCTCCACTCCCTCCACTCTAATCACAAAGAGGCAAAACAGAACTAGGCAAATGTGTTCCTTTCTATTGGTGGAGATACTGGAATATTACATAGCATAGGAGAATGAATAAATACATGAGAACAGAAGAAGACACATCAAAAGATCACAAACCGGTGTGTTTATGTAAAAACCTGTGGCCTGTGGAGAAAACTGGTCTAGACGGATTTACAGACCAGACGATGCGAATCACACCAGATAAAAGGAGAGGAGGGGAGTCGAGATAAGTTGCCGGGTCCTTGGCTCTTGAGCAAGGCACTTTATCAGTGCACAGGCAGATAGAGCTACGAGTAGGAGTGTGGCAGAGAGATATCGAGAAAAAACATTCCGGAGAGAGAGTCAGTGAGAGAGAGATATAGCGAACGTGTTTCAGGTTGTGTCTGTGCATGCGTGTGTATAGATCTGTATGTGTGTGTGTGTGTGTGTATGTATGTGTGTGTGTGTGTGTGTGTGTGTGGTGTGTGTGTGTGTGTGTGTGTGTGTGTGTGTGTGTGTGTGTGTGTGTGTGTGTGTGTGTGTGTGTGGGTGTGTGTGTGTGTGTGTGTGTGTGTGTGTGTGTGTGTGTGTGTGTGTGTGTGTGTGTGTCTGTGTATGTGTGAAAGTAAAAATAAAAGATGGATAGGGAGAGTATGTGTCTGTGTGAGAGAGAGAAGTGGTGTATGGCCAGGAAAATACAAAGCACCTGCACCATTGCCAACTGAAGAAATATTGTGGCATTGTGATACGCTCCCGAATGCCGTAAAGTAAAAAGAGAAACAGTGTAAAGTTTAAATAGCACATGGCCTGTTACATTCAAGGGAATGCTACGGTATGCAAATGTCACACATATACACTAATGTGGAAAAAATGAAAAAAACTATTATCACTATTATAACTATATTATATCTAACTAATATAATTATTTATCAACTCCTTTGTACTCACTAACCGGCATAATATTAATCCTACAAATACTTCTACCAATATATGTTACTACCCTCTTATGTAAATAGCCATTATTGCTGAAAACTAGCAACAATAATTAAAATGTCTTGATAGAATGGAGGTTGTACATATGCACTGACTCCAAAAGAGATGAATATTTAGAGCCAGTCCTCAAGAAATTCACATTCCACGAGCACTCGCTGGCCCCGCGGAGAGCATTTGCCAAGAGCTCATTATCGCTCGACTAATCCTTAAAGTGACAAGATGGCATCACAGCACAGCACTACTGGGCGGCCATGCTCCACTCTCACCCGCGGATGAGGCAACACATAGCAAGTTATACTCGCAGCTATTGATGGCTGCTAGCTATGTTTGACGATCTAGGATCGCTAGCATGGATGGCTGCTAACTATCTAGAACTGACAGCTGGCTACAGGTGGCTAGCTAACACTAAAATGAAGGGGGTCATCCCTATGTTCCCCAGGTCCTATGTTCCCCGGGTGCGAAGGGTTAGGGTCAGGTTTAGGGTTATGGTTAGGGTTAGGGTGAGGGTTAACCTTAAACCTAACCCTAACCCTAACCATAACCAATAGGAGTAGAGCCATTCTAACCAATTACAGGCGAATCAGAGGCGAAAAAGGCGGTACTTGCCCCTACCATCCTACGAAAAAGAGATTCGCTCTCCAGATCCTAGGTTCACCGGTCACATACAAGGCGGGGAACATAGGACCCGGGGAACATAGGACCCGGGGAACATAGGACC
Organism: Gadus chalcogrammus; assembly: GCF_026213295.1. Lineage (NCBI taxonomy): Eukaryota > Metazoa > Chordata > Actinopteri > Gadiformes > Gadidae > Gadus > Gadus chalcogrammus. The sequence goes on along the minus strand of NC_079423.1, from coordinate 4,078,891 downwards.
CGGGGAACATAGGACCCGGGGAACATAGGACCCGGGGAACATAGGACCCGGGGAACATAGGTACGCTCACGCTTTGACAGGGTGCTAGCTAGCGCTGAAGGTCACAATCCAGCGCTGATGTAACTATCAAGCTCTGACAGGCAGCCAGCTAGTGCTGACAGGCTACTAGCTCACATTGTCAGTTGGCTAGCTCCAACAGGTGAGCAGCTGCGACAGGCAGTTTCCTATGAGGTAGCTAAGTAGGTCTGAGTAGCTACAAAGTGACCAACAAGACGTTTCTATGACCAAGCTACTACTATTTCAATCTAATAATAATGCTGTGAGGTTTAAATTTGTTGTTGTTTAGTCATTCAATCAGTTCATTGCTTTACTTACCTTTGGGGTGAACTTTTGACATGGTGGTTAGAATAACCTCTGACTTCCTACATTGCATTGGCATATCAGAAACATGCCATCAGATGAGTTCAACAAATACAACTCTTGAGTAATCCATCCAACTACTACGGATCACTGCTTTCAGGTCAACTGAACATAACTAACTTTTAAAGTCTGTATAGTCTTACGGAGGGCGGTAGGTTCGAACTCCTACCTTAATGAGTCATTGGTTATATTGTGTTGTCACCAACGGAGTAGCATTGTGTGTGTGTTTGTGTGCGTGTGTGGTTCATTTGTTCGTGTTTAAACCTAAGACTTAGAGATAGTAAAAGCTTGTAACATGTGTCAGAGCAGGAACTCCAACGGTTGTCCGATCAGTGCCTAATCTGTCCAGCTGGTTGGGGCCAGCACTGCAGCACAGCCCTCATCGCTACCACTGGGGATAAGCAATGCGTTTCCTTTACATGAAATGCTCCCCCGGTTCAACAGACTCACATTAGTCAGAATCCCATTAGCTACAAGCTTGCTATGCTAGGAGCAGAACCCAACCCACTGAGACAAATGACTTGTCCGTACACGCTGCAAGGAAAAACTGCAACGCAGGGCACTTTTACATAACTCTACTGTTAATCATTTTCAATATTAGCTCATGTACAGGCCTTAACTGGGACGACATGGTTTTTAATACCTCCAAATCTATCTCAAATTCATGTGAGAGCAGAGGGGGATATTTTAAATGACAAAAAGTAAAAATGACGATCTTGTTCCATTTTGGTCTATGAAGGGCAGGAATGGATTGTCAGAATAGTACGAAGGAAGCACACACATAAACACAGAACCAGGCTTGTTGGGACATTTCCCTTAGAGACAGATCATTCCAGAACACAAAAACAGAAAACAAATCCAAACCTGTTCCTCCAACAATCATTCTAATTAACAAATATTCCTGATTTCCCAGTTCTGATCATGGCCACAAGACAAATTCATAACCAAACAAGGGGCAGAAGAAGTGAGAGAATTGGGAAGAACTGCAGTATGGGATTTTAAGTGAATACAAACATAAAGATTACATTAGTTAAATCAAATATTTTAATGCCCACCGTCTCCTCAGATTTCCAATAAGATATATGACATTGCAACAATAGAAGAAGATAGCTATAGTGCATAACATACTCATACTTAAATTTGTAAGCACTCCACAACAACTGATCAGGTTTCAGCCTTTGTATATATTTAGTAGATATATAAACATTTTCCATTCTCAAGAAAGCACTGCTTGACAAACGGCTTGTTTGAGCATTTAGGTGAGCAATAAAACACAGTTCAGTGTGTCTTGCAGTCGAGCTTGTGTCCAGACATACTAGGGACTCTGTGCTACATATTCCACAGTATTTGATTATAAAACACAATTTGCAGCGATTCAACCCATCTCTACAGAGGCGTGTTAAAGGCGTATTTGCAGCAACCTTAAGGGCAAGGCCTACACTAGAGCAAAGCCTTCTCCAACAACCCGTTTGAAAAGCAAATTAAAAGAAAGCTCAAGAGTGAGAGAAAAACAATAGAAACCATTCTGCATCAACACGCTGTTAACCAGCAGCAGTTCAGGAATGACAGAATGGCAGTATGCTAGTCGAACCAGTACTAACAATATGAGACTGCTACCAGTATGAGAGTATTATTCCAGTATCAGTGTACTACCAGTATGAGAGCACTATGCCATTATGAGTCATTGATAGATAAGGGCTGGGATGATGTAGATATACTTGTGCACACACACACACACACACACACACACACACACACACACACACACACACACACACACACACACACACACACACACACACACACACACACACACACGCACACACACACACACACACACACACGCACACACGCACACACAAACACACACACACACACACACACACACACACACACACACACACACACACACACACACACACACACACACACACACACACACACACACACAAACTCACTGAAACAGAAACGCAGAGACATTAACAGAGACACACAGGAATACACACACCAAAATCATGCATAGACAGACATACAGGTAAAGATACACAATAATACACATTGACGCAAACACCCACAGCCACTTCCCCGCACACACAAACACACAAGTCATAAAGCAAACTGACTGCATGTATGTCTGTATTGGGACAACATTCTCTCAGTATCAGGAAAATGTCAGTTAAACAGTGTTAACAATATCTTGAACCACATCTTCTTTCTCCTATTGTACTTACGAGACTTCATGAGCAAATGTCTTTCTTTCTGGGGGGAGTTTCTGTGAACTTCTACCTGGACAGGTACAATACCAGGACAGGCTGAGCAGCAGTGGCTAAAAGGCAAACAGGGAGAGCCAGAGTGGAAAGTTAAGCCACTCCTTTAAAACGAAAAAAAAAAAAAAAAAAAGGACTTTGTCCAGGGGACACCGGCATCTGATTGGCTGTGGCTCCCACAGCGGTGAAACCTAATCTGCCTCACACTCCCGGGAGATTTCTACCTGTGTCAACTGTAAACCTGCTTACCTGAGTCCCAACAAGGTGAGCGGAAATTGACATGGCAGAGGAGGGCGGAGCAAAGGGGGAAAAAAAGGTAATCAACAGAGGGAACTGCCCCAACCAGATCTGGGAGAACGTTGAAAGGGCTTCCTGATAAAGTTAGAGGGGGAGGGAGAAAGGTAGAGAGAGAGGCAACAGTGAGACAATAGAGAAAGAAACGATATCTAAACTAAGACTACACAAGAGGCCATTTTGTGTGCATAGTTTGTATCGAAGTAATAAGTATTATTGTTAGCAATGCACCGTGTGTGGGCTGATTCATTTAGTACCTGACATTAAAACAAACAAAATCAGAACAAAAACACATCAACAACATTTACAATGTTCCACACACGCTCAGGGAGGCACAGGAGGCCCATTGGAGAAGAATATGTGAAGATATTTCAGTCTTAGTTCCAATGGGACCAACTACTCAGCCCTGGACTCTGAATACACATGTACACACACACACCCTGTAATCAGAGTAAATGACAGCATGTTTGCAGAATGTTACAGAAAGTGTGCACAACACAACACACACAAGCAGTGTTAAGGCTCGTAAGGTAGAGATTAACATTTCCCTCTGTTGTGGTTCCCCTTCGTGTGCAGAAAATTATTTAAGTGTGTGTGTGTGTGTGTGTGTGTGTGTGTGTGTGTGTGTGTGTGTGTGTGTGTGTGTGTGTGTGTGTGTGTGTGTGTGTGTGTGTGTGTGTGTGTGTTTGTGTGTGTGTGTGTGTGTGTGTGTGTCTCTGTCTCTGGAGTTGTACAAAAGCAGACATTATCCCGTAGCTGTACGTGTGGTTTTCCTCGTTGGCGACTGCCAGACAGGTGCGACGGAGACGGAACAGACGTTTCCAACTGACTCACAGGGTGTCCCCGTGTCATGCTGCTCTGTGATGTGTGAAACTGTTTGTCACACAATGAAAATAGAAAAAGAAATCCTGTTTTACTTGTTTTTTAATGTTTATTTAAAAACGGGTTTAATACAAATCGTGACATGTCCAATTTGATTTACTGGACTAAGATTGCAGTGCTTTTGTTTTATACTTTGAAATACTGCTAAATTTTTTCGGGGGACGAGAGAAAAATTTATAGCAATAGTTATTTCCCTCTATCGTATCACTATTTTACCTTACGGCAGTATTTAACGTCATTCTCACATTGCTTTACGTTCACTACAGTGGCAAATACAAAAAAAAATAATTGAGGAAAGTGACACAGAACGAACGTCCCCACAACAGTCTGAGACAAAAACAAGAGGCCAAATTTAAAGGGGTGATATTATGCCCCCAGGTGTGAGTGTGATTAACCATGTACTGGGAGACCTATCCAACGTACATCTAGGAGGTCACTCCCACTTTTGATGTCCCTAAGGCGCAGGAAAAGGCTTGTAATGTCTAATCACACTCACACCTGGTGGCATTATATCACCACTTTAAGGGAAGTGATGAAAAAAAAAAAAAAATTCTAACAAGTTTCAAGGAGTCTTTAGTGCAGGGATATTTAGAGCTCGATCTGGACAGTTGTTACTTTTGAGGATCACATCCATGAGACTGTTGGGCGTACGGTTTATGTGGATGTGTGGAGCTTTGTCTGAGAAAAGAGAAAGTGCCTTTCATTTGTATTGCCATGACAGGATTCTAAAAAAGTACTCATGAGCCGAATGTATTCGTCTATATCATGAGAAATACCGTTCCTGAGATACGAAATTACCCATATCGTGATCGATTTTGTTCAAATCACACAGCCCAACTTTGAATAGCTTTTGCTTAGATCTTTGCATCGGGATGTTGGTAATGTGGAATCCCCCAAATGTGTGTTTTTTGTATTCCAAATGGTTATATTTGTTGTTTTTATAAGTTGGGGATAGTACCAAGTGTGTATTTAAACAATGAGTAACGGTTTGTGAAAGACCACATTTTTATTTAAATACCCCTTTATCAAATAATCCTCACATGGTTTTACACCATGAATCTGCTCGCTCTGTGTGAGGAGGCTAATTGTTGCTCCCAGGTGTGCAGCCTCATCTAATTAATTAATTATCTAACGAGCTCCCCCTGATCCCTTAAACACTTGATATACATAAACGCCACATTGCTGCGATTAGTCAACGCGGACGCCGTATTTGAGAGGCCACGATCTGGCCTTTGTTTTTGTTGATTTAAAGTGCTACAACGTTAACATTTCCCAAACGATTTCAATAACTCCTAATTGTTCATTAGATTATGTTCTGGAGTACAAAACGAAAAATGAAAAAAAAAATATATTTTATATAAAATACAAATATGATTGCATATATATATACAATTGTTTTTATTATATATAATAAAAAGAAAATGAAATCAATTTAGGAATGTAAAACTTTATAGTGTTATTTATCTAGAAATACCACAACTCCACCGTGGCGGCGGCGGCGACTTTAACCTACGACACAAAGGACAAAGCTGCGTCTATTTATGCCTATATATGTCTATGCGCAAACAGACCTGTTTGTCTGTTTGTCTGTTCAGCTTTGAGCAGACGCTCCCAACACACTGATTGATTAAGACCATTACACCAAACCAGTCTGATTGTGGATCTTCGAGTCATTATATTAAATAAAGTTTGATGAAAAAAGTAGCCCAACGATTGTGCTTCATCGTATCCCAGATACTGTCCTCCTAGCTTGGAAAATTAAACAATGTTGGTTTTGCACATTCAACCCCCTTATAAACAGCCATCACCTTGTTCAACAGATTCTGAAATGTTTGAGTTTTTGCGTTTTTCTTGATCTAATAAGGATCCTGTTGATTTCGCCAGGTTGCAGAGCTAGCATAGCAGCATATCTTTGTTGAGCACTGAGTAGATGGGGCACATTTCGTCCAATCAGAGTGGATTAGCATTCTCAGATTGCAGGATGAACACAATCTTATCTCATTACACCTTCTAGCATTGTCTTGTTCAGAGTAAACAATAAAAACAGAACAGAACAAAACAAATTAGTCAAATTAATTACATGAAGAACGTTGACAACATGCTTGAAATGGATTTAGATAATTATGTTGTTATTATTCAGCATGTTATTATTCATCCAGTGACAGCACAGGACTATATCCTTCCTATCAATATGAGCTGTGGCTGGTGTTATCAGTCAATATCAGCAAGCCTTTGATTTGTGGTTTGAATGTTATGCGTGGCCACATAGACTTCGTGATGCTGTGCAAAAAGTAAATGTTGACATTGGGATCCAACCCAAAATCAGACAACTAATTTTATTTAGTTCTTAAACAAAAAAAGGGTGATTTCTTCTGCAGCAAACAGGCAGCTGCATATACTTGCTACAAATGACAAATCATGGCTGAATACACATACTGAACATCCACATACTACACAGACAGGTCACATACAGAAGGGATTACACAATGCCAACAAGTGCTAAAAGCAAATTTTTGCTACAGCTAAGGTCTCAGATTGCTGTTCTGTGACCAGAAGGCCTGATTTTGTTTTCTGACTGGAGATTGCAGCTCTGTGACTAGAACGTTAGACTGTTGTAAGCCTGCGGGTCTGTGAATTGAAGGTAAGCCTGTTGTTCTGTGTCTAGATGGGAGTTAATATTGGCCATGTCCATAGAGGAGGGCAAAGGTGAACTGAGTGCAGCGTCTCTGCTTCCATCTCGGATAAGACTTGATTCTTTAACACTGTCATGCAGGTGACCGCACATTCCTGTTCTCTTGCATTTTCACTCTCTTTTTACACACACACACACACACACACACACACACACACACACACACACACACACACACACACACACACACACACACACACACACACACACACACACACACACACACACACACACACACACACACACACACACACACAAATACACTTTCGTGCTGCCTCAAACTTTTGATGAGAAGTAAACTATTTCAAGACTTTCGTGGTGCTGGGGAACAATTTGAAATTAAATGCTGGTATTTCAGCACAGTGATCTAAATTCACAGAATCCCATTATTTCTTTCCCTCTCTCTCACTCTTTGGACAGATACTGTTCCCTGTCTTCTCTCAGCAGGGCTTGGGAGGAAGGGGTCTGTCAGGATGCTCTCCCCTCTACTCTGGACATCCATATTTCATGTGCACAATCGCCCTGTTTTAAACAGCATGAATATGGAAGACAGGAAGCGAGCTGCAGCGAGGTCATCATTACACACACACAAGCACACACACACACACACACACACACACACACACACACACACACACACACACACACACACACACACACACACACACACACACACACACACACACACACACACACACACACACACACACACACACAAATACATACACACACACCTTAGAAGAAGCTTGAATGTGGTATTTAAAACAGAGTAGAACTAGTGTTCTCCTTTCCGTATCTAAACTGAGGGATCCTCCAGTGTTTTCCTTCCTCTCCTCTCTTCCAGCTGGTTCTGAATATTGTTTTCCTTGCCCTTCTAAAAGGCTTAGGGTGATAAAGGACTGTATAAATATACATGTCTTGTCTTGTCAATTTTAACTGTCAAATGTCAACAGCAGCAGCATTTGTGTCAGATCAGTTTTTACATAAAGACAGGCTCCCACTATCAAGGGAGGAATTAATTTATCTGTTCAAGTTGGATGACAAGCGAGGTTCTTCTTTTACAGACTGGTGGAAGGGTGTGTATAATTGATGATCATTTCTGGTTCAAGTTCCTCGTTTATCCTGCGTAGCTGTGATGAGATACTGGTTATTCTGAGAGAAGCTATGTTGGTTGTCTCATTAGCCTTGGACTTTTCCTGATGTCACCCGAGTCATTATTTAAGGAGTTGGAATTCCCCTTCATTCCTTTCTCAGCCCTTCAAAATTGGAATGAATAGAGAGAGATAGAATGTTGAGCTCAAATTGAAAACACAGTCCCTGTCCTCAGCTGAACTGGGCTGAGTCAAAATGATTGCTTGTTGGAAATCAGGGTTAGGGTTAGGGTTAAATTAACCAGAACCACCTTCTGGTGACAAACCAACCAGGGTCACGTTCTAGTGTCAAACTAACCAGGGTCACCTTCTGGTGTCAAACTAACCAGGACCACCTTCTAGTGTCAAACTAACCGGTGTTACATTCTAGTGTCAAACTAGAATGTAACCTTTATGAAACCTTTAGTTTCAAACTAACCAGGACCACCTTCTAGTGTCAAACTAACCGGTGTTACATTCTAGTGTCAAACTAGAATGTAACCTTTATGAAACCTTTAGTTTCAAACTAACCAGGACCACCTTCTAGTGTCAAACTAACCAGGACCACCTTCTAGTGTCAAACTAACCAGGGTCACCTTCTAGTGTCAAACTAACCAGGACCACCTTCTAGTGTCAAACTAACCAGGGTCACCTTCTAGTGTCAAACTAACCGGATCCTTCTAGTGTCAAACTAACCAGGACCACCTTCTAGTGTCAAACTAGTCAAACTAACCAGGGCCACTACTCATATCAAACTAACCAGGGTGACCTTCTCATGTTAAACTAACCAGGGTGACCTTCTCATGGCAAACTAACCAGTTTTACATTCTAGTGTCAAACTAACCTGAGCCACCTTATATTGTCAAACTAGTCAAACTAACCAGGGCCACTTCTCATATCAAACTAACCAGGGTGACTTTCTCATATCAAACTAACCAGGGTCACCTTCTATTGCCAAACTAACCAGGTTCTAATCTTGTTTACCCTGTGTACCAATGTGATATGGAAAGTAACCTTGGAGGAACGAAGGTCGGTTTTTCATCCACACCGGTTGGTTGGTTTTTATTTGTTTATTGAAGTATTAGGTTAGAAGTGATTACATTAAGGTATGAGGCCAGAGATGGCTAAGTTTAGGTTTTCGGTTAAAGATGGTTAAGTTTAAGTATTAGGTCAGAGATGATTATTTACAGTAAATATTAGGTTAGAGACAGTTAAGTTTAAGGTGTTAGTTCAATGGTTAGCTGTAGGTATTGGGTTAGAGATTGTAATAGCTTGGTGTAGTTAAGTTATGGTGTGGTGTGGTTAAGGTAAGGGTTTGGCAAGGTAAAGTGCTGGTGAGATAAACATTATCCACTGCTCATTGTTTGTCACGGCTCATTCAGAGCAGAGCAGGTCAAATTGAAAAAAGTAGGGCACTCTGAAGTAACTTCCTCAGCGCAGACACATTAATTTGACAACATAACGACATTGTTCGATAAGCCATTAGTCCCAAAATGCAAGAACCGCCATCGTTTGATAAACTGCTTGTGTGTGTGTGTGTGTGTGTGTGTGTGTGTGTGTGTGTGTGTGTGTGTGTGTGTGTGTGTGTGTGTGTGTGTGTGTGTGTGTGTGTGTGTGTGTGTGTGTGTGTGTGTGTGTGTGTGTGTGTGTGTGTGTGTGTGTGGGAGTGTGTGTGTGTGTGTGTGTGTGTGTGTGTGTGTGTGTGTGTGTGTGTGTGTGTGTGTGTGTGTGTGTGTGTGTGTGTGTGTGTGTGTGTGTGTGTGTGTGTGTGTGTGTGTGTGTGTGTGTGTGTGTGTGTGTGCGTGCTATATTGAAATGCATGAGATGGGTGATGCTGTGTGTTGTCCTATTTGTCAAATGTCACAGTGACGGTAGGCAGGACAGACGTGAAGGGAGACATTTACACAGAAGACACTGGAGCCAATACTAAAGATGAACAGTGAACACCACTGGGAGATGGGACAGGGAGGCAGACATATGAGATGGAGAGAGAGAGTGACAGAGAGAGAGATGTAGAGGAAGATATACGTATATATATAAATACATGTGTAGAGAAAGGGAAATATTGAGGGAGAGAGAATGAATCAGAGACAGAGAAATACAGAGATATGTATCTCTATATATAGAGAGAGTAATACAGATAGTGAATTATAAAGAGAGATACCGAGGGGGAGTAAGAAAGTGAGAGAGAAATAGTGAGATGGAGGGTGAAATAGGGATCAAGAACAAACAGCTCGTCCAGCACCCAACCCACATCGGTGGAAACACGCTGGATCTCGTTCTGACCCGCGGTGTAGACATTTCACAGCTAGTGGTCTCTTCCTACACCTCAGCTTTATCAGACCACTTTTTGCTCACTTTCCAGGTGGTGGTATCCTGCCCCTGGGACGATCAGCAAGCTACTTTCAGCTGTCGCCGCATCACACCTGCAACCATTACAGCTATGGCAGATAAGTTATCTGGTTCACTTGCACCTCTCTGTAACTATAGTGGTTCTGTGGAGTGCCTTACTGATGACCTCAACATTGCCTTGTCTGTTGCCATTGATTCAGTTGCTCCGAACGTAACTAAAAAACAAACATTGAAAAAACCAGCCCCCTGGTTTAATGCAGAAACGCGCATTTTGAGGCAAACTGCAGGATCCTGGAACGCAAATGGCGCTCGACTAAACTTGAGGTCTTTCATCTTGCATGGCATAAAAGTCTGCTCACCTATAAGGGTGCGCTGACTATTGCCAGGAATGCCTTCTTTTCCAGTATCATCAATTTGAATAGAAACAATCCTAAGTTTCTTTTTGACACGGTGAGGAGTCTCACTCAGAAACAAACTCAGACCGTAGGCTCATCGATCGCGGCAGGTGAATTCATGGATTTCTTTGAGAATAAGATTCAATCAATTAGAGAGGAAATTGATGCTTGCCGTGCGGCTAATCTTACACATCTTGTGGGGCAGGATGGGGTCCTGCCAAGTAGGATGGTGAACTCTGACGCAACTCTCTTGGAGTTTAAGGCAATTCCTTTGGTGGAACTTGAGAGGGTGATAAAGGCATCAAAGCCAACAACCTGTATGTTGGATCCTCTCCCTTCCAGGGTTCTTAAGGAACTTCTTCCAATGGTGGGGCCTGCAATCCTCTCGCTTATGAATCTTTCATTTTCAACAGGAATTGTTTCCTCCAATTTCAAGGCTGCGGTGTTAAAACCGCTACTCAAAAAGCCTGGCCTAGATCCTGAATTAGTCAGGAACTATCGGCCTATATCGAATCTGCCCTTCCTGTCCAAGGTACAGGAAAGGATTGTAGCAAAGCAAATCGTTGACTATCTGACGAGGAACAATCTCTTTGAACCTTTCCAGTCGGGGTTCAGGAATTTCCACTCAACTGAAACTGCTATTACAAGAGTTGTAAATGACATCCTTTTAGCTTTGGATAAAAATACAAGCACAATGCTTGTGCTATTGGATCTGAGCGCTGCGTTTGATACGATCGACCACGGCACTCTTCTTCACCGTCTTGAACACTATGTTGGTTTCGGGGGTACGGCTCTTGGTTGGCTTGAATCGTACCTCACAGATAGAACCCAATTTGTGCATCATCAGGGTGCAGAATCAAAGCACTGCAAATTGCGCTTTGGCGTACCACAAGGGTCGGTTCTTGGTCCATTACTTTTTGCAATTTACATGCTTCCCCTGGGCGACGTTATCCGCAGCTTCGGAATTAGTTTCCATTGCTATGCGGATGACACCCAGCTCTACATTCCTGTAGATTCCGGGGACTCGGCCCAGATTCAAAGGGTTGAGTCCTGTCTGGCTGCTGTGAAGGGCTGGATGTCACAAAACTTCCTACAGCTTAATACTGGGAAGACCGAGCTGATAGTTATCGGCTCGAAGCGGGACCGGGAAGAGTTTGAGGATGTCTCTCTGTGGTTGGATGGCTTTGCCATCCCACAGAGTGCGTCCGTCAAAAATCTTGGTGTCCTGTTTGACCCTCAATTATGCTTTGACCAACATATAAGAAGTATAACTAGAATTACCTTTTTCCATCTGAGAAACATTGCAAGAATCAGACCAATGTTATCTGCAGTGGATGCAGAGACACTGATTCATGCATTTGTTTCGTCAAGACTGGACTATTGCAATGCACTGTTCTCGGGATTACCGAACTCTACCACAAAAAGTCTACAGCTGGTACACAATGCGGCAGCTAGACTGCTGACCAGAACGAGAAAGTTTGATCATATTACACCTATTCTCGCCTCTTTACACTGGCTACCAATAACTTTCAGATCAGACATTAAGGTGCTATTGCTAACCTATAAAGCCTTGCATGGATTATCTCCATCCTACCTGAAGGACCTGATTATTCCTTATAGTCCTTCTCGGTCCCTCCGGTCTTCGGGAGCGGGCCTTCTTTCATTGCCGAAGGTTAAAAAGAAATCGGCTGGACAGAGAGCGTTTGCCTATCGAGCCCCCTTCCTATGGAATAGGCTGCCATCAGTGATCAGGGAAGCTGTGTTGCGGGTACTGGACTGGATGCCTGGACTCTCCTCATGGATAACCGGCCAGAACCCCATCACCATTTTAATATGATGTGCATGTATTTACCTGTATGTCAATTGTGGCACCCATTGCACTCCTGACCATCCCTGGAAGAAGGGATCCCCTACACTGCGTTTCTTCTCAAGATTTCTTTCTTGCTGATTCAAGGGAGTTTTTTCTTGCCCGTGTGGGGGCATGGGTAAAGGGGAGTGTCACAAATATTTGGCCTGTTAAGCCCTTTGAGACTGTAATGGTGATTAAGGGCTATACAAATAAAATTGAATTGAATTGAAGAAACCGAGAGAGAGAGCTATAGAAAGAGGCAGAGTTACAGAGGGAGACAGAGAGATAATGACATATGAAGGAGCTAGAGGGATAAAGAGTGAGGGGTACAGAGAGATGGAGATATATAGAAGGAGAGATACACACAGAATGACACGGGGAAAATATAGAGGGAGAGAGAGAGCCGGGCTAAGCGTGAAAGGTTAGCGAGAGAGAGTAGGCAGCCGAGAGACTGTGTGTGTGTGTTTCTAGGGTGCCCTCTGACTTTTATCTGTCTCCAAGGAGGAAGGTGTCCATGGCATCAAATGTAGATGAATTAACTTACTCCGCAACTAAACGTTAAACACTGCTGTCCCATGCCACCATGTGTGCGTGTCCGTGGGCGGGTGTAGGTGCGTGGAGGTGCATGTTAAAGATAGACCTCGATCCCAAGATGCTCTACAGAAGGACCGTTTCATTATCAACATTGGTCCATGGTAACCCTGCCTGTCACTCAAAAAAATTAAACCATGACAACAGCGGAACTCTCTGATTGGCAGGACTGGACAAGGAATCGACTTGTTCTATTTAGTATGAGGAAGGAAATAAGGCAATGAGTGTATTTTAATGTTGCATTCTTCATCACTGTATTTTCTATATTGTTGAAACAGATTTCTAAAGATGTCCTGTCATAGAGCGGGAGAGAGAGAGAGAGAGAGAGAGAGAGAGAGAGAGAGAGAGAGAGAGAGAGAGAGAGAGAGAGAGAGAGAGAGAGAGAGAGAGAGAGAGAGAGAGAGAGAGAGAGAGAGAGAGAGAGAGAGAATGAAGCAGACTCATAGGAGGAGGAGATGGACAGAAAAAAGAGAGAGAGTAGGAGACAGAGACAGAGGAGAAAGGGGCAGATTAAAGTGAAGTGGCTGGGAAACAGATTGAAAATCTTGCAGTAGGAAGGAGAGACATGTGACGCAGCCGGACGTGTGCTGTTGGTTCATCGGCAGTTGAATGGAGGGAAGCATTTGCATATCCTCCCCAGAGAGAATCGTGATGGCAGGGACCATCCCATGTATAATGTATGTATCAGGCACTTAAAGGAACATACATGGTCCTAGAACATCCCAGGATGGACTTTATCTATGTGAGATAAGTCCGGTCCCCACGGGTGTGTGACCAATCTCCCCTCTCCAGTGTGACCAATCTCGCCGCAGTGCTAGGCTCAGGAGCACAGTTGCTCCCAGCATGCATCTGGGCCACCCCCCAGAGCTCTGGAAGCACCTTGGATCCGTGGCGTCAAGAGATTTCCCCGATGTTAACACAGAGCTCAGCTGAGATGTTGATGCATCTCAGCCCTCCACTCCTGAACTCGTCAGGGTTAAGGTTAGGGTAAGGGTAAATGGGTATAGGGTGATGGTTAGGGTTAACCCAAACCTTTTAAATAATGTGTAAATAAATACCGTATTTAATTAAGTAGTATTTATTAAACATGAACACCATGAACCATCAGTAAACTGTAAACTAACAGTTAGTTAATTGTTTGTTAAGCTTATTAGTGCAATAACTAATGGTGATTAATGGTTAATCAATGTAAAGGGTTATTTTGGCTTGTCTGAGGATAAATAAAGAACTTTGGGATTTAGATTCCTGTGCAATCTCAGTTTTGCCGGAGAGCTGCACTGGGTTTGTGACAGCCGGGTTCATCCAAGCATTCAAATAGAAGATAGCCATGAAACTGTTTGGAATGCAGATAGGTATGGTTAGAAAATGACATTCTAATCAGGCTGCACTACGCTTTAGTGTCTCAGGTTCGTTTTACTTTAGTTTGGCCATTTTTGGAGAAAGCTGTACTCCTGCTTACATGGTTTACTATGTCTACTTCCCAGAAGATGAGGATTTACCGACATGTAAACAGAGCAGCTGTGATGTCATCCATCAACCCCTTAATGCTGAATCCTAGGTCGGAAATAGGCTCCCTCTCAACGACCGACACGCTCAGCCACCCAACAACAAACCATTTGAATCAACTTGTTTAAAAACGTCTTGGCAATTTGTCGCGCCGTGTGTGCAGTGTGTTTATTTCCCCAGGTAATATAACCCCCTAATTCCCCGAGCCCACACACCCCAGCGTCTCCCTTGCCGGCACATTAGGAGACGAAGCTTGGCCTGAAAGCCGCGTCTTGTTTGGTGTTCATGAAAGCAGCGCTATTTTTTTTTTTTACTTTGTCGGGGAGGGCCTTGGTGTATTTTAGGGGGGAATTAAATGTCTATAAATATTAAAAAGTCTCTCTTCCCGCTCGCCTAACTGCGCGTCGGAAAAGCCTCAGGCTCGCGGTCGCCGACGACTTCTGAGGGAGCTCTGAAATTCGGTGTCGTTTAGTTGAACAGTTTAGTTTGTTGTGAATAACTTTCCGATATTAGAAACGGAAAGCGTGCCGCTAGCAGGGGGAAGGATAAACAGAACACTTAATTATCCCCGTCTTCATGTTCTCCCTCCATCACTGCTGGCTGACGTCTAGGATCCCACTCACATGAACAGATTCACTGGTGTTCAGATTGGCAGTCTTTGTTTTGGGACATAATTCATATTTATATAAATATCTTTACATAATTACATACAGTATATATATATTCTTTTTACTTTGACAGTTGTTACCATTTATTCATATTTTTTTTTTGTGTAGTTTTGTTTTGTTTGGTTATAAGGGACTGTTTCTATATTTTGTACTTTTTCCTTGCAACACACCATGACCCAATTCCTTATATGAGTAATCAAGAAATCCTATTATGTTACTGATTCTGAGTAAATTAGGATACTAAGAGACCCGACAAGAGTTCGACCAGGGGTCAATGGGTGATACGGGGAGCACCCATGGACTATTGATGAGAGTTAAAGTGGATCATTCCCTTTCAGGGTGGTCATTGTTGGTTGAAATGCTGACCCTGCCCACTAGAATCATGGCGATCAATTAACAAAAACATGGATGAATAATAACACACATATGAGCTGTTGCCATACAATTCTTACCTAATGCTTGTGTTTTCACTTGTTCTATTTTGTAATCTGCATCTTGCCAAAGTCGGCCCCCCTGTCCCTGATATTACTACTACTAGCACAGCTATCTGCCTGCCTGCAAACTAGAACCTCTTTATTCCGTTTGCCTCGTCTGTTGCAACGCCTCAGGAAGCAGAGACTCCGCTACAGCGGTGGGCTTTCGTCCCCGTCCTTTGATGCCGGGCAGCCTGCCCCATCAGCCTATCGCCTCGGGCTAGGGGGCTGGGCCTGTGATGTCATAGTGACCCATGCTACCGGGTCGCTTCAAGATCAGATAAGATAAGTTTTGCCCTTTATTTATCACAGATGAGAAATTGGGGTGTCAAGGCATTAAGTGCACGACTACTTGTTAATTAGAATTAAACAGAGATGCAAAGCAAATGTCAGATACGGTTATTCAAAGTCTTACAATAGCGTGGGTGCCTAGATTCTCAGTATGAGTTGACCAGAGTCGGACGCAAACCCATTACCCTGGTTGTGTTAATGTCATGCACGTCCTGTTGCCATAGACAGTGAATTAATCCCCTGACCCTTGCAGTGTGAATGCCATGCCATGCCCCACCAGTTGAGTTAGACAGGGAATCAAACCCCTATCCCTGGCATTGTTACTGCCATACAAGGCTCTACCGTTTAGAGCAACACATGTACGCAGTGATCAGAAATTGTTCGTCATAACGCTGTGTACCCTGAGTCAAAGCGTTCTCATGCTCGCACAACATCCATTCTGCGTTCTCCACGGCGTCCCACCGGGAGCTCAGCCATAACAGCATTCGCAGAAAAACACATGCAGGCGTTCCTCTTTTCATAACCGAGAACAACGTGAGATATTCAAAGCCGTCCCCAGTGCTCTGAGGGGGAGGTTTGACTTAGGAGACAAGGTCAAACGCACAACAACGGGATTTGAATTTCAGATGTGGTAGAAATGAATGGGATGAGGGGGATCAGTGATGAGTGGCACATAGAGGAGAGAAAGGAGGCGTGGGAGAGGAGTGAGGGAAATGAGGATGATGGGAGAGAGGGTAGAGTGAGGTAGAAGGGGTGAGATGTAGAGAGAGGCTACTGAGGGGAGGAAGAGGGGAGGAAAGAGGGAGAGAGAGAGAGAGAGTGAGTGAGAGAGAGAGAGAGAGAGAGAGAGAGAGAGAGAGAGAGAGAGAGAGAGAGAGTGGGAGAGAGATGTGAAGAGTGGGTTCAGAGAGACAAGAGAGGCAAGGAGAGAGAGGGGGGAGAGGCAAGGAGAGAGAGAGGAGAGAGGGGGGAGAGAGGCAAAGAGAGAGAGAGGGGAGAAGGGCCAAGAGAGAGAGGAGGGGGAGAGGAAAGAGCGATCAGAGAGATGAAAGAGGGGAGAGAGAGGGAGAGAGAGAGAGATGGGGAAAAAAAGGGGGAGTGAGTGAGAAGAGAGGGAGAGAAGCATGGAGGGATAAGAGAGACAAGAGAGGCGAGGAGAGAGGGGGTAGAGAGGCAAGCAAAGAGAGAGAGATAGAGAGAGAGAGAGAGAGAGAGAGAGAGAGAGAGAGAGAGAGAGAGAGAGAGAGAGAGAGAGAGAGAGAGAGAGAGAGAGAGAGAGAGAGAGAGAGAGAGAGAGAGAGAGAGAGAGAGGGAAAGAGAGAGAGAAAAGGGGGGAAGAGCAAGGGAGTAATTACCCTGAGGTTGGATGGACAAGGATGATACTGACAAACTGTCTGCAGCCATCTTGGTGAAGACATAGAGAAGCAGACAGAGGAGGAGAGGTAGGAGGGAGAGGAGGAGGAGTAGGTCCAACGACTGTCAGGATGCACAGATTTTAAAATAAAGTAAACTAAAAATGAACCTGTTACAAAGAGGGCAGCACAGAGATGGAGAAAAAGAGTGAGGTTGGGATGTCTATTCATGTTCAACACAATCTTATACACTCTCCCTCTCTCTCTCCCTCTCTCCCTCGCTCTCTCTCTCCCTTTCTGCGCCCTCACCACCCCATCACCGTCACGTCCCCTGCGGCGGTTCTGTGACGTCATGACAACGTAGGGGCTAGCATCACTAATGGGGGGGAGGGGGTTGAGAAAATATAAATAGAGACCGTGGGGCCCAGAGTGGGCACATACACAGGGACACACAAACCTTCAGACAAATATAAACACATATACACAACCCCCTCACTTGCATGCAAATACAAACGCTCACATAAACACATACACACAAACAGACACATAGGTCACATTAACAACACGTTAGTGCGTTAGCACCGTGGTAAACATGGACAACACATTTGAATATGCAATAAGAGACGTTTCTCTCTCTCTCTCTCTCTCTCTCTCTCTCTCTCTCTCTCTCTCCCTCTCTCTCCCAGTATCTTTCGCCCTTCTCCTCTTTCTGCAATATGAGTGTGTCCGTGCTGTGAGTATTAAATGACTATGTACCAGGCATGGCTGGATCATGTTTATACACACCGCAACAGGCCACGCTGTTCTGCTCTGATGAACTAACTCACACACACATAGTCTCTGCCCTCGATTTAAAACGCACATACACAGAAACAGATTAAACACGCACAGACGCACACATTAAATACACATCAACTAGACACACACACACGCGCGCGCGCGTGCAGGGTAAATAGATAGACTGCTGCTGGTAATATGAACAAATGAAACGTTGTCACTTGAGGGAGAAGCGGGCGTCTGTAGTTGGTTATTAATGTTAAATGAGTGTGTGAGTGTTAGTAAATGTGCTGAGCGTGCTGGGAGGAGGGGGTTGGACCAGTAGATTTAGCATCCATTCCGCCTGGTCTAAACCATTCCACTCGGAATTGGAATTTAAAGTGGTCCATTCGTCTCAGGGAGAGTGAGTCGGACATGAATAACCACGGTGGTCCTCAGACACACACACGATGTCGCCCCATTCATCTGGACCCCCTCATTCCATTCCTAGAACTGTCCCCAGGTCCAAACCAAACCTATTCCAGCCCAACATCTACCCCTAGACCTAATCTATCATCTGGGTGTCTCCTATGCCAGGTCTACGGCCAGCCGTAGACCTATCATATAGGCAGCTCTTAATCAGGTCCTAAGATTCTTCTGATGGGTCTAACCCAAATTGAAAGTATCCCATATCTACCTTAGACCTTATTCAAGCTATAACTACCCTAGATTTAATCCATCCTATGTCCGAGGCCTAATCAATCAAATATATCTAACCTAGACCTAACCCAACTTTTACCTAACCTATATCTAATCGATCTCATGTGGCTCCCAGCTAGGTCCACCCTGCCACTGTCACTTAGGCACAAGTGACTAAATCAGACACCTTTAGCCAAAGCAACTGAGAGTGAATTCGGACAAATGTCATTAAGGAGCAGTAGGGTTCCGTGTGACTCGAAGGCGCCTACAGGTATAGGCCATGGACACAGAGGATCAATCACCCAGTACACAGTCTCTCCTGGCTGGGAGAGAAGCAGGCCAGTGTCTCCACCATCCCGGAGGTAAGGTGCCGAGCTGTGAAGGGCCCCTCCTCACATGAAGCTGTTACATAATGACCCGCCGAGGGGTCGATGAGTCGTCTGAAGGAGAACAGCCGGGGCCACGGCCCCCCATATAAACATGTTAACGGGCCCCCGGGGGCCGTGTGGGCGGGACTTCCGACACGGTGTGGGTTCCTGAAGTAGTGCACATGCATGCATGTGTGTGTGTGTGAGTATGTGTGTGTGTGTGTGTGTATTTATGTTTTCATGTGTGTGTATGTTAATAACACAACACAGAGCAATCACTCCATCTCTGGGAGGGATGCAGGGAACTGATGGAGTGAGAAACGAGTTGGAGTCACCGTTCAATTCGTTCTGTTTTCCTCCTCACCCTGATGAGAATCATTTGTGTTCATCTATGAAAATGATGCTCAACAGTTTAATTAAAGCAATAAACAGCTCGGTCATGCACCACGGACTTCCACAGCTTCCTTCCTTCAAGCACGGCAAGGTCGTGTTTTATTATTCAGCGACGCAGTCATACTGCTTATGTAAGACAGAAGTTCTGTGGAGAAAGAAGCGTATTCAAGGGTTGTGTAGGAAAGTGTGTTTTTCACTGGTTGTAAAGTCAATTAAAAGTCCTCTACGGGGAGCCTGGCTATTGTCAGACCAAGCTCAATCATAGATTGCACGTTGGTCTGGGGAAGCTGATGTCATTTTCTTCAGCACAAGAGGCGTGATCAATGGGCCTAGTTCAAATTACTCTGTACGCAATTGGCTGCTTGCCGTCGCTTCCCAGTTGTCAATGTGTTTAACCAGCCAATAGAGCACCAGGGGGAAAAGCCAGCTTGGTGATTGGCTCCTGCAAAAACGAATCGGAAGCAGTAAGAAATCCATTGCTCTTCTCCAGACCCTTCTGCAGGGCGAACTCAAATCTCCGGCAGAATGGGCGGGGCGACCCATTCTACCTACGGGGGCTTTGAGTACTATTTCAGTAATGGAAGGATAAAGTTGTGTATGTATATATAACTGTATAATACTTTTGAAGTTGGTTTGTATGCGTGTTTGTTTGTATGTATCTGCTTGCCTGCATATGTGTACATGAGGGGTGCATGTATGTGTGTGTGTCCATGTTATTGCGTGTGCGTTTGTGTGTACATGTGGTCTTTATTGGTCTCTATTGATTGGCATCACTTCACTGTTAGCACAGCCCTGTTCTGACCATGCTGTTCCAAGTATTGAGTGTGCCCAATGTTACTATGGTAACCATTTAATAAATACCTTGAAGTTTCTCAGGAAAGCTTATCACACAAGCATATGTAATCCCACACACACAGCCACCCTCACATAACAATGTAATGATGAAGATATATTGTGAGATGGCAAATTAATCTGCAATGTTGGATGTTGTTACAATGTTGTTACTTACATTATTTATAATTACACTTATAATTGACTTAGGGTTAGTTTAGGGTTACAGGGTTGTAATGGAACTATGAAGGTTACAATATGGTTAATACCAGGTGTTAGGGTTGTAACAGGACTATGAAGGTTTCTAAAGGGTTAATACCAGGTGTAAGGGTTATAACAGGACTATGAGGGTGTCTAGGTGTTAGGCTGGTAACAGGACCATGGAGGTTATTATAGGGCTAACACAGGGCAGGTGAACTGCTCCTCTACAGTCATCGAGTGGCGGTGTGCTGGAGCCCCACTTGCAGTTAGCCTAATGAGCTCCTGACTCGCAGGCTCACTTCCGTGAGACGTCTCATTCATAACCGATGTCACACACACCCACACACACACACACACACACACACACACACACACACACACACACACACACACACACACACACACACACACACACACACACACACACACACACACACACACACACACACACACACACACACACAGACAGAGTGAGCGATATCAACTGAGGACAACGAAGCAGTTTGCTCTGCCCTGCCGCTGGGGAGCGCAGGCGGTGCTAATTAGCTGAGCTGATGGAATGCAGCAGGGGTTGCAATCATAGCGTTGCTAATGTAGCAGTACAGAGAGGGAGCGGGGGGGGGATGGCGTGGATGGGTGTTCGGGTACACAGGTGTTCCGGAGAGCTATACATTCTATAACATCGAATTGGAGCTCAGATCAATATTCATAATATACTTGACCGGATCGTTATCTTCCCGACCCAAGTCCCGCCCGCCACCCCTTGGTCCCAGATTCGCACAAGGCACAATAGATCATGGTTAACAGATCCAATTATGCTTCTGAACAATTAACTGTTTAAATACACCTAAACCATTACACACTCGCACACACACACCCCACCGATTAGAAGCCCGAGATCCTTTGCGTTACATCATTGCATCAAGTGCTGCTGGAGGGAGACTCCAACAGAGGCTCCAGACGGCCACCACTGTGTGAACGTAGCAGCTGCTGGTTAACCTCAGGCTTACGGATTACAAAGTTATTGCCCCGCCTTTGTCCCGTTACCCTTGGCAGAGCTCCTCCTGACAACAGGATCGATGGTGACCTGTAAATTCAAAATAGCAGCGAGCCGAGATCCGTCCCAGAGGAGTAGGAGTAACATGTCCCCATTCCGTCAGCAGTCCTCATCAAGGTGGAACGAGACGTGGGGGATCATCTGTGCCTTCCAGGTCTGGGGGCCGGCACCGTGGGTGATGGATAGGCTCGGGACACATCAGCACCGGTGGAGATCGATCACGACCCTCTCTGCCCCCCCCCCCCCCCCCCCCCCCCAACCGTCCAAACCTGAGCTGATATGGAGATGAGGAGGGATGGGATAAACATGACGGACAAAGATGTGATGGAGGGGAGGGATGATGTGATGGAGATAGGGAGCAGATCTGACCACAACATGGTAGTGGCAATAGAGATGTGGAACTGGGATCCAGTTGATGTGAAAGAGATGAGTGAAGAACTTGAAAGAGATAAGAGGGTATAGGGCAGGGTGGAAAACAAGGGTAAAGACGTGCAAGACGCATCGACGTTACATCTGATACACCACCATCAAACAGTCGGATCCTCAGTCAGGAAAATCCAACATGTTCGGCTGATAAAAACCTGACATTTAGCCAGAAGGAAAAAATCGTTCTTTATAATCACTTACGGAGAAATCAGTTTGTACTTTCTAGCACTTTGGAGAAAAACACATTAAAGACCCACCCACAGTCCACCTCTCGCCGACACACAGTCTGACTAACGTTCTGTGCTTTTTTCCTGCGCTGACTCACTAATTGGCTCAATCTTAGTTGGACCCAAGTAGAGGAGAGTCGAAGGCAGTGCTACTGGGGTGGGGGCGCTGCCCTCTCACGCGTACTTCTCCCTGCAATCTGGGGTTAAAAAAAACCTTTTCAGACAGGCTTTGTGTCTGGCCAACGCCTGATTGCGTGGCGCTGTAATCAGATGTAGAACATGTGTTGTTGGCTGGAGAAACTGTCGCCTGCCTAGTTACACGGAGAGACGGAACATGGAGAGCATGCTGGCATTGACGTTTATGGGACAAAATTGATGCTCCTGTCTCTGCATCTCAGTGTAATGTGTCGTTATAGTCAAATGCTTTCATCATATTTCATGTCAGGTCTTGGGATATATATGTGTCGCTATTTATGGACTATGGATATTATAACATTGATGACAGGTGGAGACAGACCAACAGTTGGGGAAGAAGCTAGACACACAGTCTGAGGGTAGGAGGCGTATATTATGTCTTGTTGTGCTCAGGAAAACCACAACTAATTGAATGACTGTTAGTATTAAGTGTCAATTCTGGGAAATTGAATACAACATGTACTAAGGGACACCAGTTTGAACATTTGTAGTGAACGACAGAGATTTGGAGAGCTCTACTTTTATCATTTTCAAACATCAAATATTGAGTCCCCTGGTTAAAAATGGTCTTCCAGCACATACATATTTCATTCCTCCAACTAATCTCATCCCTCTGTTTTCTGGCCTGTCTGCCTCCTGTGCTCCCCTCTTCTGCTCTAACAAGCACACACACACACACGCACGCACGCACGCACGCACGCACACACACACACACACACACACACACACACACACACACACACACACACACACACACACACACACACACACACACACACACACACACACACACACACACACACACACACACACACAGAAACTCTCTTACTCTCTCTCTGTCTATCTCTCTCTCCCACTCTCCCTCTCTTTCTCTCTATCGCTATGTTTCTCTCCCAGACCTATGATTGCTGAATGGATGACTGTAGAGTAATTAAATAGCTAAACGGTAGGTACCCTTCAACAAGCAGCGAGTTGGGTCTGACAGTGATAGGATGTGTTATGCTGTTGTTTTACCTGCTATGTTGTTGTGGTGGTATGCTAGGTACAGGGGTACGTGTTTGGGATATTAGGGAGCTTGGTTAGACTAAGCAGGTGTAAGAATGCCCTGTTTCTTCCGAATTCGCATTTGGATGAAGTAATTCATTTATTCACCAGATTGTCACCGTTGTTTGTGTAATTAATGCTGTGAGCAACATGAAAATTATTATGCTGACAGCCTCTATTAAAGCTATCAGTCTGCTGGTGTGTTACGGCTCAGTGTATTATGTTGTAACGAGTCCTTGTTCTTAGCTAGACTCATCCTTTTGTGTTAGGTGGGTGCCCACTGGGGACAGACGGGAAAGGGACACGAGGGTAAAAGAACACAATGTGCATTAATACAAAAAATCAAAGGAGGAGCATTTCTGTGTTGACAATAATAACAATCTGTGTAGATAATACAAGTGTGTAACAAATGTATATTCATTTTAGTCAAAAACTATAATGGTTCCTGTTCATTATTTCCTGCTGTCAGCACTCAAAACTCTACTCTGTGTTTCTCTATGTCTGTCCTTCATCCCTTCATATTTCTCTCTGTTCAGTTCTCTGTCTGTTCATGTCTACATCTGTTCATCTCTAATATCTCTTTATCTATACATCTGTTAATATCTAGCTGTTCATCTCTGTTTATCTCACTGTTCATTTCTACATCTTTTCATCTCTGTATATATCAGTTTATCTCTATTTCTTCACTCTATGTGTTCATATCTCTTTCTATTTCTCTGTCCAACTGTTCATATCTACTTGTTAATCTCTATATCTGTTCATCTCTCTGCTGTGCTCTGTGCTCTCTCATGTGTGTTCGATCACTCCATCACCGTCCCCACCCAATTACTCCCTCCTCCCTCCTCCTCCCTCCTTCCTCCTCCTCCTCCTCCCTCCTCCCTCCTCCCTCCTCCCTCCTCCCACCTCCCTCCACCATCCAGGTAGATGTTTGAAATGCCGGTCCTTGCCTAGCTTCACTCGTCTCCAAATGTCACGTTGTCATGACTCCCTCTTACGTGTCCCTCTCCATCAGTCCTCTTGAGGTATGTGGGGAACCTGTGTACATTCTTTCATCCCAGTTTCTGTTTGCCTTTTACACCTTTCTTTGTTTTGATTGTTATTGATGCTTTCTGTTGGAGTTTTCTAACATGTTGAGCCAATATTTGCTTCTTCTGATTCTGCTCATGTCAATAAAGCTTTTAGAATTTATTACAAGACATCAGGAGAGAGAGAGAGAGAGAGAGAGAGAGAGAGAGAGAGAGAGAGAGAGAGAGAGAGAGAGAGAGAGAGAGAGAGAGAGAGAGATTTTGAGTCAGGTTACAATAAGCACAATTTTTGAGAGAGAGAGCGAATGGAGATCTAGCGTTCAGAAATATTAATTTTGAATCAGTTTAATCAAGCTGTTAAATCATTCAATCAATCAGTGCATAACTGAGTGTGCAATCGGAAGTGTCCAAAGGTAATGAGCTTCAGAAAATGCTACAGCAGGTACTGTTTAACTTGTCATGCCAGAAGAGCATTCACATTTTAGGTAGTGACATAAATGGGATAGTGAGACGGAGCGAGTGAGAGAGAGAGAGAGAGAGAGAGAGAGAGAGAGAGAGAGAGAGAGAGAGAGAGAGAGAGAGAGAGAGAGAGAGAGAGAGAGAGAGAGAGAGAGAGAGAGCAAAGAAAAGGAGGGAGTGAAAAACTGGACTGTTGGAGAGCAAGAGAGAGGAAGAGAGATATCAAAAGAGGAAAACTCAAGGAGAGATTAGACAAGAGACAGACAGAGAGAGAGAGAGAGAGAGAGAGAGAGAGAGAGAGAGAGAGAGAGAGAGAGAGAGAGAGAGAGAGGGAATAAGATACATCGAGAAACAGGGGGAGCTGGGGGAAAAGAGAGAGGGAGAGAGGGAAAAAAAAGAGGGAAAGGGGAAAGTGGAGTGAGTTTCAACCCTGGCGATTTCGGAGCGGTGAACAGCAATCACCACATCCACAGCAAATCCATCAGGGGCCCCGCGGACCCCAGGAATCATTAGAAGCGAGCGTCATCGATCACACCGCGCACACGTCAGCCGGCGACGCGCCCCCTCCTCTCTCCCCGTTTCCTTACCGCCTCTTATCGCAGGGTCGCCATCCGATCACGAACACAGATATCCACAGACGAGAGAGGGAGACAGAGGCGCTGAATGACAGCGACTAGATTAGACACGGAGGGACAGGGAGAGTAGGGAAGTTTAATTGTTTTAGAAATGTCTTACGGAGTTGGCTAAGGAGAGACGGCAGAGAGGGGGCAGGGGGGATCCGGGTACGGAGCACTTTGAGGGTCAAATCTAGTCCCTAACAGACTTACTTCTATCTGAAGTCTGATAGCAGACCGGCTCCAGCATTTCTTTCACAACATATTGGTTTCATCCAATCATGTTGCTGGAGGCGGGGATTTGTAAGCACCTAATTGGCTTACAATGATCACAAACTTGGCCAGCACTGGCAGAATTGACATGGTGGGAAGACATGTGAAAACATTCTGTCCGGACACCAACGTTCTCAGAGAAAGTGTCTATAAAGGGAAACTGGAACTGAAACAAGGCAGGACTCTGCCCCTTTCAGCTTTTGAACTTCCGCCCAGCCTTTGTGGCGTCTCCTCCCAAAAGTTCTGCTTTATTGTAGGATATATATGGCTGGATTCAAGGTTAGGTCAAATGAATATCATAACACTACAGGCATTAAATATGTCAACATCGAACTGCTACATTAAGTGCCAGTGTTTTTGAGAGTACAACTTTCCATTAGAAAATTAAGATGAGATGTGATCATCATGTATGAAAATGAACACCTAATATGTGTTGGGTCGGACTATTGAGGCTCCCACCTTGTACGTCATTACAAAAATGTATCCATTCTAGAAGAATTTAAAGTCACAATGAGTGACGTTTCAACTAGCTCCGGTTGAGATAACCTGTACTCACTGTAGTCAATGCGAGATAGTGATTTCAATAATGTTTACAATAAAAAAATCTTCTGGGAGGTGTATTTCACAAACAAAGACAACTCGCACCTAGTTTACAACAATACTTTTGACACTCCCAAAGCAAGACACTGTTATTTATTTATTTTTAACTCTGAAAGTATCCCACCTACTAACTGGGAGGGGCTCAATCTTCATCCTTCATCTCAATCGATATGTAGGCTCTAGACCTATCCATTTATCATCTGGAAACCATCGTATGCAATATTTGATGCACGGATTCTTTCATGTTTGAATTAATTTCTCATTAATTCAGATATCTGAGCATATGCTGAGCCATGCCTTTTGGTGTGTGTTATTATAAAACATTATGAAATGTGCATTATACTATACGCACAGGTTATGATGTTCAATCAAATGTGTTCAAAAGTGTGCTTACATGAGCAGCGAACATCCAATTTAAAAACATTGATTCATTCATTGAATTCATTTATCACACATTCATTCATTTATCAGACACACTCACACAGACAGAAAGTGTTCGCCTCAAGGCTTTAATTGGACACGCTTGACCTCGGCACCATGCGTGACATCCCTCTTCTGAGGCGACAGACACGGATACCGACCACCATCACAGATATACGTATATCGGTTAATAACGGTGAAATTATTATCAGCCACGCACATAATGTGTGACATCACATCACAGATCGATAGTTTCAAAGGCCGTTTGCGACATCACAGTCAGCCATCGGCAGTTGAAA
This sequence comes from Gadus chalcogrammus, assembly GCF_026213295.1. NCBI lineage: Eukaryota > Metazoa > Chordata > Actinopteri > Gadiformes > Gadidae > Gadus > Gadus chalcogrammus. The sequence continues at coordinate 4,051,842 of NC_079423.1, read as the reverse complement.
GTGTAAAGTCAGTTTGGTTATCGTGGACGGACATCAGAAGTGGGTAGTTTCAAAGCCGGATTGTGGCACCACAAATGGACACCAGAAATTGATAGCTTTAAAGATAGACTGTGACTCCACGGAATGACAGGAACGAGGCCAGTCCATCTCTCCCGATTCCCAACAGACATGGATGTGCAGCACAATTTAAGTGTGTGACGTGCACAATACAACAAGTTTGTGTCTTGTGGCTATGCGTTGCGTGTGTGAAACACGTGCATGCGTATGAAAAGCGCGTGCATGTAGGTGAGTTAACAGCGACACATGGATTCTCTCCCTGTAATCTTAAACGCTTCAGTGCCGTTTCCCTTCAGTAGTCTCTCTCTCTCTCTCCCTTTCTCTCTCTCTCTCTCTCTCTCTCTCTCTCTCTCTCTCTCTCTCTCTCTCTCTCTCTCCCGGGGGTCCAGACTTATTTTGACGGAGTGCTTTTCCCTCCAAGATCCAAAGCATCCAAACAGTGACTGCGTCTCTCCAGGGGCTTCGGTGAGCATCTCAGAGTGCATGCTGCAGATGTTGGGAGCAACCAACCAAAAAGCCGCTTAGAGTCCCTGTAGGCTGCTTCGGTACATCGCCAACACACACACACACACACACACACACACACACACACACACACACACACACACACACACACACACACACACACACACACACACACACACACACACACACACACACACACACACACACACACACACACACTCACACATCACATACCCAGTAGGTGTGCAGAGCTAAAGTCATCTGAAACCATGTCCTTTAAAGTTAGAACTGCATCTCAAACAAGCCCAGAGCAGTCTTAGAATAAGCTGCACCTGTGATGTGCCAAAACATAGAAAAGTTGTTATGCCTTATTTACTAGCTACTATATGCATGTGCTTTCATCTAAATGAGAAGATGATCTAATCAAGGCATTAGCCATCTTGCTCAGGGATGCCTACACTGTGGGCATTGGGATTCAAAGCACCTTTTGGATGGGGATTGAACTTTGCCGCTAGGCTATCCAATCCTCTTTTTTTTCTTTATACTTTTCATTACAGTTGCATGTATTTATA
>NC_079423.1:4040748-4048248 GCF_026213295.1 Gadus chalcogrammus | reverse complement strand
AGCCATTAATGCGCCGGTAAAATAGCAACATCGTCATAGAACCGCCCACAAAGCTACTTGCGTTTGCCGCTTCTCACTTGCGTTTCAGACCATTAAAATAGGGCCCACAAACTGTATTTGTATATGACAAAATTGTAATATGAACATAAGGAGACCATCAAAACATAGGCCTACAATTGATAACTACACTGTGTATATACAGTGTTTATTCTGCTCCAAATATTATGTTTAATCATCATGTGATAATGTTTGGTTTTGTTTAAATTGCATTGAACTTCTGACTTCTGGCTTTTATAAAACTAGAACTCCACATAAACACTGTAATGATAATAACTGTGTTTATGTGTAGTGTTTATAATATGAGTTGCATTTTTTTTTTGTGAGAAAACTGATGCAATGCAAACCAACATAAAAAAACATGACAGGATATATGAAATGGTCGACAATTCAAACACAGGAACAGGAGCAGAAAAGGTAAGGAGAACACAAGCAGTAGTCACAAGATGAGACATTACACAGTGGGGGGTGTCTGTGAGTCGCAGGTGCACCCAGGGACGGCTGCCTTACCTTATCATGCTCTGCGGTGGGGCGGACAGTCTGTGATGAAACATACAGGACAGAGATAAACAGTTCTGGGCAGAGAACACCAGACAAACTTGCAGCTATGGAAGATGGAAGATGGAAGATCTAGAGGTAATCGGAGAATACAATAACCAAACATAAAATAAGGAAGTAAACAAACATTAATGCATACATCTCCTACCCTTGTCGATGTCACACTGGAGTTCAACATGTTGTGATACAAGTGCAGAAGCAGTGGAGAGTACTTTGGTCTCGGTTGCCTAGCAATGCTAACCCGTTAGCCTTGGGATTTATCAAGCCTTTCATTTTGTTAGCGCAAGCTCTTCTAGCTGAAGTTCTAGGAAGTGCACTTATCCTCTGCACACACGCACACACACACACACAACCACACACACACACACACACAAAAAGGCACACGTATACATATGTACAGACACATAGTCCTCATGTCACCACACACCAGACACATACCCGTGCATACGTGCGTATCTTCCTCCTCCATGTGTGCGTGTGTGTGTGTGTGTGAGATGCTGATGTTTCAGGGGCTCATCCATCACGCTGTATCAGGAGACACTGGGCCTGGAAACACCACACCAGCCAATCACAGAGAGCCTTGCTCTCGGGGGTTAGGGGTCATCTAGAGTCAAGGGTCATGGGCCTGTTCCCACAGTAGCAAAGAAGGGGGGGGGTGCTTTCTGCTCACTGTCACCTCATCAACACATTGATGAACTTTGACCCCTCCTGTCCAATGATCCTACACATGTGGTTGCCGTTGTTGCTGTTGTTGTTGCCATTGTTAAATTTAGACAAACACATGTCAATGCAAGACAACCACTGCATTCAAATACAAACTAAAAATACAAATACCAATACTGCCATACTAATGAAGTATGTATGCCAGAAAAATATTATGTATGTGCCAATATAAAGTATGCCAGAAATACCAGGACGTTGTCCTACATCCTGTCGCATTGGGCAGTATGCAAGTCAGCATGCTTATTTGGCTATTCTGCGCAGCAGAACATACGCATTGGGTTGAAATAGTTCATTTGTTATGTTATGTTTTGGTTTTAAATAATGAACTAGTTATGGTATGTTTTGGTTTTAAATAGTTTAATAGTTATGGTATGTTTTGGGTTTAAATAGTTAATTAGTTCTGTTATGTTTAGGGTTTAAATTGTTGAAGAGTTATGGAATACAGTATGTTGGTTTTAAATATTTAAATGGTTATGCTAGTTTAGCGTTTCAATAGTTAAACAGTTATGCTATGTTTGGATATGTTTTGCTGCAGTTTTAAGAAAGAATGACCCTTCAAGTAACGAATGGGTATTTTTAGCACGACAATGACGGTGGTGGGACATCTCTACGTCATGAACTTTATTAATAATTTCTTTATAAATGACTTGACTTGGCCAAAAGTCTGCTTCACTCCAAGTCAGAATAAATATCTGAACAAATGCCCTCTTCTCTTCCTCTCTGTACAACGTTCGGGTTACGTGGTAACCCTGGTTCTCTGAGTGAAGAGACCATTTCTCCAATCCTGTACATATGGAATATGTAACGGAGTGGAGAGATGGTCTCGATACGATAGAGAACGTTCGGGTTACGTGGTAACCCTGGTCCTCTGAGTGAAGAGACCATCTCTCCAATCCCGTACATATGGAATATGTAACAGAGTGGAGAGATGGTCTCGATACGATAGAGAACTGCATGTACTACTAAATGTCCTTTTGTATGGTTTGACTCGGGAGGAAGCAGTACAGTGATTCTTCAGTTAGAACAGCAGCGTACTTGACGACGTCACCATCTGAGCTTCATTGACATCAGGCATAAGACAATTTGACAAAAAAACATAAAAATGGATCAGAGCTAACTGACTGTTGTGTTTTTCTCCTCCATCATTGCCAGTTGTTTTTACAAAGTGCATTCTGGGATACTTGGCCAACCCAAGTCCACACAAGCCACCTCTTGAGGCATCCTTGATAAACTGTGCGGAGCATGAACAGATCCGGGCATTAACTGTGTACTTGGCTAGACGCAGACTTTAAATGGAACAGTTCTCTTGCTGTGACTGATGACGTCTCACAAGTCCACACAAACATTACATTTACATTTACATTAAGGGCATTTGGCAGACGCTTTTATCCAAAGCGGCTTACAATAAATACATTTGTCAGAAGAAGGTGAAACAATGTATCGCAATAATGTGGTACAGTAAGGATGTTCATAGAACCAAGTGAAAGCACTAACAATCGCTAGGTTAACCCATTCCCTGCATTTAACAAAGATAGCTAGGATAAGATGCTACACAACTAAGTACTATAACGATGTACGACATACAATAAGTGCGTACATTAAGTGTCAGGACGTACAACATAAAATAAGCAGGGGGGACGAGATTAATGAATAATCAAGACCGGCGACCCCGTTAGACTAACGAGGCAGTGGGACGAGGAGAACTTAATGGAGCTGTGGCAGGATCATGACAGAACTGGTGCACTGTTTGTAATGCTGAATTATTACCGCCTGTACTACTGAATGTCCTGTTATGTGTACTAGTCTTTGTGCTGTATGGAAGTTTCAAGTTTATTTATTTAGTGTATTATGCCAAACAAACTTTACATCAAACAATTGAGACAAATATATGTAAAATGAAACATGAATAAGAAATAAATTCACTCACAAATTCAAAGATCAGCACAAATTCAAACAGAGGACAATGATAAATAAAATACAATTTTAACAATGATGTAATAAATAATAATCAAAAAATGTACTGTAATGTACATGTGGTGTGTGTGTGTGTGTGTGTGTGTGTGTGTGTGTGTGTGTGTGTGTGTGTGTGTGTGTGTGTGTGTGTGTGTGTGTGTGTGTGTGTGTGTGTGTGTTTGTGTGTGTGTGTGTGTGTGTGTGTGTGTGTGTGTGTGTGTGTGTGTTGCAGTGGAATGGCCGCAGTCATAACAGCAAGGGGCCTCTGGTGCCCCCAGGGACCCAAGTGTTTATATTCTCGAAAGCTGGCGTCTGCAGGGCCTGTTGACTCTAGAGGGACCCGATGGTTCTGGGGTCCCTCTGAGGCCCAACGTGTCAGACACACATAGGCAGACACAGGCACACACACACACGCACACAGGCCCACGCACACACACAGGCATGTGAATAGCAGGAACAGCTCAAGTCTGTTACTGTAAAACTTCCTTCTCTCTCTAATTAACTACTTCCTATATGCTTAATTTATCTCATCATCTTCTTCATATTCATTGGCATGCCTTTTCTAATCATCATCATCATCAGGACCATCTTCGTCATCACCATCATCATCGTAATTGAATGACTGAAAATAGCGTTTTCATTATTATTCTGAACATCATGTATCATATGTTTATTCAAAAATCTAAATCCCCTCTCAAACCCCCTTTATTTTAATTGCCGTCACATCCTTGTTTTCCCTCGAGGGATCAATAAAGTATAATCTCATCTTTATCTTATATTTGATCCTGTCGGGTGGAGAAGGAGGGGTGTAGGAGGAAGGGGTGGTGTAAAGGAGGAGGAGGAGGAGAGGGGCTGGCCCCTGCCTACAGTATGAACCGTCTCCCACCGTCTCGGTCATGTGGTGTTACTGCTGAGAACCAGAGATCCATTAATCCCTCAGCCCCCAGCGGTCGATGGCACACGCCGCCGCCGCCGCCGCCGCCGCGCCTCATCTGGTGTCCCCTTATCAGAGGGACCAGGGAGAGGGGTGGGAGAGGGTGGGAGGGAGAGGACAGGGGGGAGAGAGAGGACCGGCAGCAGGGGAGAGACAAGAGGGAGTGGAGAGAGGGGAGGGTGAAAGGGGAGAAAGGGGAGAAGAGCTGGGAGGATGGATGGGCAGGCTGGATGTTTGAGAACAAAAGATAAAGTGTGGGAGAGGGAGAGGCGTGGAGCGGGAGAAAGTTAAAGGATATATAGCTAGGAGAGAGAGAAGACTGTGATGGGGAAGGAGATTATGGAGCAGGAAATAACCATGGAGGGGAGGAGAGGAGAGGGGAGAGGATAAGAGAGGAGAGGAGACGGGGGAGGGAGGGAGGGAGGGCGAGGAGAGAAGAGAAGAGGAGGGAGGGAGGGAGGGAGGGAGGAGAGTATACAGAGGAGAGGCGTCGGAGAACTTTCTGCTCCAGCAGAACCAGCATAACTAAAGTCACCGCTGGAACCTGGTAGAACCCACTGCTGGGACTCTCTCCTCAATTCCTCCTCACACTTTCTCACACGTCCTCCTCTTGTTCTGTCCCTCGTGCTCATCTATTAAAAAGTTCAAAGCCCTCTTGTGTGTAATCAACAAATGTTCCCGCCTTAGAGTAAACAAACGTGGTTGGCTGGATCATGCGGTCGATCTCATCCTCATGGATAGCCAGGCTCTTTAATGTGGGGCCTTTTCATGTCGGGAATCCATTTCTCCTTCTTCCTCCATAATTCAATTTCCAAGCCCTTTTCCAGCCCAAGATCCTCCCTATGCCTGTCTCTTTATCATCTCCATGGAAGCTGCTTGAGTTATAAAATACCTTCTCATGAAAAAAAATGAAAAACCTCATCAATCTTTTCACATTATACGTGCCAGCTTGAGCTATGGACTCCTAATGGGGCCGGTGTACGTGTGCACGTGTGTGGCATGAGTAATAAGGGCTTTCCAACGGCCATAACCGTGAATGTGGTGCTTTTGCCTTTTGGCTCAATTTTTCTAGGGAAGCGTAAATCACTTTGTGTTTACCTGTGCTGAACAGACCCGGGTGTGTTCTTGTTGAAAGGGACCATTGATAGGCCTGAAGCCTGGGCATTTCCTGTCAACCTGCTGCTGACAGCGCTGATCGGGCCCTGGGGAAGGTCCTGTCAGCAGCCCCCCTTCCCATCCACCCAATCCTCCACCGGTAATGCGAGTGCTAACGACTTTCTGGGGAACCACTGGGATGGCGTGGAGAGGAAGTGGAGAGCGGGCATTTCCTGTTACTCACTGTGGATGATTTTTAGTGGATCGCATCCTGAGAGATAGAGAATAGAGGAAGAGAGAGAGAGTGTGGGTTAGAGGGAGTGCGAGAGAGAGCAAGCGAGAGAGATGGTAGAGGGGGGTGATGGGGAGAGAGGGGAGAGATAAAGAGAGATGAGTAGAGAGAAAGGTAGGGTGGAGGGAATAAAGTAAGAGGTAAAACGAGGTGAGCCAGAGAGAATAATTCTATCTATCGACCCTGAATTCGGGGAACATGTCCGACCAAGACAAGTTACCCTACTTGCTTCGAGAAAAACCCCAGTACTCAGCTCAGCACTAGGTAGAGATATATATAGATCCATATCTATATATACAATTCTGCATTGTTACCATATTGTATTTTGTGCTCCACTGTGCACATTATCTATAGATAGATCCATATCTGTAAATACATTTCTGCATTGTTACCTTATTGTATTTTCTGCTCCACATTGCAGTTTTCCTTTTATTTAACTTTTTATGTGCGTTGGCAATGTGGATATACAATGGCAAGTCCTTTAAATTGACTTTAATGGATTGAGGTAGAGAGTGGATGGGGTTTGATGAGACATTAAACAATTGGTAAGATTGAACACAGCAAAGCTAAATAACCAAACACACACATTACATTATAACACATCCAGCAAAGCAACCAAGGATACATACTTTTTCATGGAACTGTCTGAACCTCTCTAGGGTATTAACTCTCTGCAGCATCAATGCTTACTTGGTGCCAAAGTTACCAAACATGGCCAAGCGTTGCCTCAACTTGTTTCAGCCATTTAAGAATGGCTTCAGATCATCTTCAATCTAAACATAATCCCTGACTATGCGCCCAGGTATCCATCAATGTGATTGGTTGTCCAACAAAACCCCATTCGGTTAACCGGGGGGAAAGGGTTCTTCTAGGAATGTGGGAACTGAGTCTATCAATTGCATTATTGATGCCTCAATCAGTCGCAGCCCAAGTGCTATTCCATCCCATAAGTCAAATGAAGATGCATCGAGAGGAGACTTAGGACCGTATCCTAGAATGCAGTTAGCTACAACAAGCGACAATGGTAGAAGATGAAACTCACAACCATTAGTTGTAAATCTAATCCATTTGCTTTATTTGTCCAAATTTCTAATGTCTGATGTCATTCATTCACTAACCCACAACAACAAATGTCCACAACTTTTTTCTATTCCCACTGGCTTTTTATATGCGGACTGCCGATCGTGGAACATTATTACATTATAAAATTATTACCATTTTTAATGAAATATTTATTGGGTGAACATAGCAGGAGAATTTCCAAGACAATCTGAGATGGTGACCTCATCAAGTAGGCTGCTGTTCCAAATGCAGAATGACGGAACTGCGTCCTCCCGGCCTCCCATCCTTGGGAGTTTGTACTCCTGCATCGAACTTGCCATGTCTGAACCACAAAGTTCGCAATTCCCAACTAAGCAAACTTGGATTGAGAAAGACCCCCGGATCGGGGGCAGGAACACGCAGAACACACAACACAAGTGGATTCCACCACAAGTGGAATTAAAGGGCTCCTAGTTTGCCAACATGTGAGATGTTGATTAGTCTTTCCAGGCCTTTTGAACATGTACCTTATGTCTGGGTTGGACACTACCTTTGAAAAAGGGACCCTTGGAAGCCAGAGTGAGGAATGTTTTTCCTCTGGTAAAAAGGTGTATTCAGTATTTATTCCTTTTCTTGGTCAGAGTTATTCAGGCTGATGCAAGGGTAATCAATACAAATGACCTTTAAGGAAGGAAGTTAAACTAAAGTTGTTTGAAAGGCCAGACAAGAATAGAATCTGAAATGTGATCAGCAGGAATGTTCTGTTCTCCTTCGCTGGAATATGATTATCTTTAGGGTAGGATAAACAGTAAAGTATAAATAACTCTCAGTGCTGGCTTCAATGGTA
>NC_079423.1:4033248-4035748 GCF_026213295.1 Gadus chalcogrammus | reverse complement strand
TGGACCCCAGCAAATGTTCTGGGTAAGATCCTGATGTCCACAGCCAACCTGTACTCATCTTTTGGCAAGATGTCGCATTGTTAATTCAATGTATCTGTCAGGTTTGGGCAAATAGTGAACCAAATCGCAGGCATTAAACAATGAAGGGAACAGAACTAGGACAGAAATGATAGAAAGAAGAACAAAGACAACCAAAGTATAAGTTCTCTATAGAAAGTAGGGAACTTACAGAAAGCAGGACACTTATAACAGGGGACAATAATCAGAAATCACACAGCACACGATAGACTTTACATAAATGTGTACACACCGGGAACAGTAGTTCTTAGCTTTCTATTCTATGCATGGGGTTGGGCCAGGGTGTTGACAGGTATCTGTGACAGCAAGACACTCTGGATATATATATATATATATATGCATAGTTGGGAATCAAACCAGCAACCCTTTTCTCCAGAAATGCTGCTACCAATTGGGTTACTGCTGCTATTCCATGTTAAACCATTAAGTTCTCCTTTTGTTTTAAAAATCGAAAGCTAGACAAACAGAGCAGCATTGCACAATGTGGCAGCAACCAAGGCAGAATAAAAGGTGGGAGAGGTGAAGTCTAGGGAACCTATTGCAGGAAACACTAAATCATACTTGTGATAGAAAAGGTTATCTGGTATTGGGGGGATTTTTAAAATATTTACATAAGGTGAGCATAAACGTTAAATCTCTCTCCAGCTAAGCCTCCGCTCCACGCTACACGTTAGCTCGCTAGCACGGGCTACATCCTGCTTCAGAGCCATATCACAGTATATTGTTTTATGAGATATATGAGCGGAAGTTAAATATTTATGTAGGGGAACAGGAGAGATACCGGAGGATTGCACTAACAAGTTAGCCCAAGGAGGAAGAACATTTTCTCTGGTAGTCATTTCCTGACTGAATCCAGAGCAGACCGACCTATCCTCAACCTAAACTAATTAGTGTGTGGAAGAGTCTGAGAGTGTAAGAGGGTGCAACAAGCTTTACGCATTAGCTGAAAGAAGCCAAGAGGTTGTGTGGAGTTAAAACACAGTGGATGATGTTTTGAGTAGGATGTTGTGTTGAGGTTGCTTTGAGGTTGTGTGGTGGTTATATAGAGGTTGTGTGGTGGTTATATAGAGGTTGTGTGCAGGTTATATAGAGGTTGTTGGGAGGTTGTATTGAGGTTGTGTGCAGGTTATATAGAGGTTGTTGGGAGGTTGTATTGAGGTTGTGTGCAGGTTATATAGAGGTTGTGTGCAGGTTATATAGAGGTTGTTGGAAGGTTGTATTGAGGTTGTGTGCAGGTTATATAGAGGTTGTTGGGAGGTTGTATTGAGGTTGTGTGGTGGTTATATAGAGATTGTGTGGTGGTTATATAGAGGTTGTGTGCAGGTTATATAGAGGTTGTTGGGAGGTTGTATTGAGGTTGTGTGCAGGTTATAGAGAGGTTGTTGGGAGGTTGTATTGAGGTTGTGTGCAGGTTATATAGAGGTTGTGTGCAGGTTATATAGAGGTTGTTGGGAGGTTGTATTGAGGTTGTGTGCAGGTTATATAGAGGTTGTTGTATTGAGGTTGTGTGCAGGTTATATAGAGGTTGTGGGAGGTTTTATTGAGGTTGTGTGCAGGTTATATAGATGTTGTGGGGAGGTTGTATTGAGGTTGTGTGCAGGTTATATAGAGGTTGTGGGGAGGTTGTATTGAGGTTGTGTGCAGGTTATATAGGGGTTGTGGGGAGGTTGTATTGAGGTTGTGTGGTGGTTATATAGAGGTTGTGTGCAGGTTATATCGAGGTTGTGGGGAGGTTGTATTGAGGTTGTGGGGAGGTTGTATTGAGGTTGTGTGCAGGTTATATAGAGGTTGTGGGGAGGTTGTATTGAGGTTGTGTGCAGGTTATATAAAGGTTGTTGGGAGGTTGTATTGAGGTTGTGTGCAGGTTATATAGAGGTTGTGGGGAGGTTGTATTGAGGTTGTGTGCAGGTTATATAGAGGTTGTATTGAGGTTGTGTGCAGGTTATATAGAGGTTGTGGGGAGGTTGTATTGAGGTTGTGTGGAGGTGGCATTGACGCTGTGTGGAAGTTGTATTATGTTGAGGTTTTATTGAGGTTATATGAATGTTGCATTGATTTTGTGTGATTGAGGTTGGGTACGATAGCCTCAGTAGATCCTAAAGGCAGGTTAGTATTAGACCAGCCCTGCGTCCCTGGTGTTATGGTCTGTCTGTGATACCTGGTAATGTATGGTAATACCACGGTTACCTACACACACACACACACACACACACACACACACACACACACACACACACACACACACACACACACACACACACACACACACACACACACACACACACACCACACACACACACACACACACACACACACACACACACACACACACACACACACACACACACACACACACACACACCCACACACTCACACACGCACGCGCATATACAAACACACACACACAAATATGCAAACACAT
>NC_079423.1:4003248-4028248 GCF_026213295.1 Gadus chalcogrammus | reverse complement strand
TGTTAATGACCTGAGAGACAAGGCAAGGAGGGCATTTTACGCCATAAAAAGTAAACTAGACATCCCAATTAAAAAATACAGACTCAGACGCCACAGACAGACCTGGCTCCCAAGAGAAGACAGACTGTGCTCTCACTGCACACACAACCAAATAGAGACAGAACTGCACTTCCTGACTTCCTGCCAGTCATACGAAGACATCAGGAATACACACTTCCCACGGATTACGAAGGCAAGCAAGGACTTCAAAGACACTCCAGATGCTCACAAACTGCCATACCTGTTGGGAGAAATACAACAATGTGCGAACGCAGCAGCAAGATTCGTGACCTGTTGTGATGAGAGAAGGACCTCAAGCTCCCCATAGACCCATCCCCCATGGAAACACTCTTCACAATAATTGCTACTTTATTACTTTATTTATAACCCTACTTTTTTGTTCACCTGCTTTGGCAATGCAAATGTATATTTCTCATGCCAATAAAGCTTTATTGAATTGAATTAAATTGAGAGAGAGAGAGAGAGAGAGAGAGAGAGAGAGAGAGAGAGAGAGAGAGAGAGAGAGAGAGAGGATATAATACATAAAAAGAGAGAGAGAGAGAGAGAGAGAGAGAGAGAGAGAGAGAGAGAGAGAGAGAGAGAAAATACGGAGCAGAGAGAGTGATTTATGGAAATGATAGGAACTTCCTGTTGGTTGGAGCAGAGTAGAACATTCCTCTGTCTGAGTGTCTCCGCTGTGCTATCACACATTTCAGTTATGAGCACAGTTACAGAGACCACGCTGTCCTGTGGGTTTCATGTCCTTTTACATATATCTCAACATCCAATTACTAAACCTAACCGGCTTTAGAACTCTTCTAAATCTGTTATCTGGAATTCCTTTGTCAGCAAGTATAGACTACATCCCCCATGAACTCACAGCCAGAACTACAGTACATCTCAGTGAGTGCCACAGACAGAGACATCAGTTTGCCGAGCTATGTTGCAGCGAGAGAAAGAGAAAAGAGAGAGAGAGAGAGAGAGACTTTTGACTTTTAAAATACTTTTATTCTATCACTCAGACATGTCATAGTCAATCACAAACAATAATATTCTTTCCCTTTTTTTATATCAAACCAAACAAACAAAAACAAAGAAAATAAAACAGAAGGAAACAATCTGAAAACATTTTTTAGAGGACATCAAAAACAAATTACAGTCAATGCTTACAAAAATAATCAATGTTTATTTTATACTGAACCTTTGGGTCATCCCGGCATTTGCTCAGTCTATCAATGGAATATAGTTTCTGCTCACCTTTCTGAACAAGCTGCTCCAGAACATCTACCCTTTCCCCCTCTACAGATTGCAGCTAATCTCCATGGTAACTTCCTAGTACTCATTCACATCTATTTCAAAATCTGCATTTTTGTAACCAAAGGCCGTTCTTCCCACTCCATGTCCGGACATGATAGCTTAAAATGTCTGTGTTCCCCACACGTACATTTTTTTGGAGGAAAAGTGTATGACATATTCCTTCGCCTCCCGCATCAATCGCACAGCCACGTCCAAGTCATGATACTGTGCATTCAGAATCATGAAAGTTTGCCCTCTGAAGCTTTCCACATGAACCAAATCCGGCACTTTAGAGCCAAGTAGAACGGCGCAGTTTGTTTTGAATATCTGGACAGGATCCTCTCCACAATGTCATTGTCAGAACAAGGGGGTACATTCGAAAGAATAATCCTCTTGGAAGTTGAAGATAGGAGCAAAACTTGGACGTGTGAGTCTTTAATTATGAGTCCTTCCTCAATCAATTTATAGGCATAGGGCCTTTTACGATGGCTTTGTTCATACAGGAGGATGATTGATTGATTTTCCTACCAACTACTCTGCGTACTTCGAGCAAAACATGGTCCACCGTTACCGAGGCGTCCGGCACGCCCTTGCAGCCATGCCTGGCAGTGAGTCGGGCCTTGGTGGGATCACCTGGCATAACCATCTTAAAGCTACTTGATAGAAAATAAATAAACAAATGACCGGTAAACATGGGCAAAAACACTAATTGATAAAGCACTCTCAATCCAACAGTATCCGAGAGAGACAGAGAGAGAGAGAGAGAGAGAGAGAGAGAGAGAGAGAGAGAGAGAGAGAGAGAGAGAGAGAGAGAGAGAGAGAGAGAGAGAGAGAGAGAGAGAGAGAGAGAGAGAATTATAGGAATTTCACCAAGAAAACATGGGGTTCCATGAGAGAAGATCGTTATTTATATGTGAACGAGGTGGTGACAGGGAGCAAGGTCCAACTAAGAGCATATAACCAGGTCTAAGAGGACTAAGATTCAGAGACAGGGGACGTGGAGATTGAGAGGAAGGAATTTTGGATGAAGGAGGGAGGACGATGTGACCTAAGCACTTCATCAAGTTCTTTGCGGGGGCCAACAACAACTTCTCTCTCTCTCTCTCTCTCTCTCTCTCTCTCTCTCTCTCTCTCTCTCTCTCTCTCTCTCTCTCTCTCTCTCTCTCTCTCTCTCTCTCGCTCTCTCTCTCTCTCTCTCTCTCTCTCTCTCTCTCTCTCTCTCTCTCTCTCACACAGACACCCTCTCGCTCTAACTCTCTTTCCCTCTATATCTCCCCCTCCCCCTGTACCTCTCGGCCCCCCACTTACTCTCTTTTTCTCTACACCCAACTAGCCACTCACTTTACATTTATCTTGCTCTCTCTCCTCCATCATCTCTCTCGCTCTCTAGCTTGCTTTCTCTTTCTCCCTCTCGCCTCCATTACTTTATTTTGTTCTCTACTCTTCATGCCTTCTCTCTCTCTCTCTCTCTCTCTCTCTCTCTCTCTCTCTCTCTCTCTCTCTCTCTCTCTCTCTCTCTCTCTCTCTCTCTCTCTCTCTCTCTCTCTCTCTCTCTGTCTCTCTGCCACATCTGGTGTGTGTTAAGGGTCGGGGTAACCGAGCCGCTGTTATGACACGTCTGACTGAGATACAGGGGATCAGAGAACACACACACAAATACACACACACACACACACACACACAGACACAAACATGGCAGAGTGAGTGAGCGAGTGACTGATTGTGTGTGTGTGTGTGTGTGTGTGTGTGTGTGTGTGTGTGTGTGTGTGTGTGTGTGTGTGTGTGTGTGTGTGTGTGTGTGTGTGTGTGTGTGTGTGTGTGTGTGTGTGTGTGTGTGTGTGTGTGCGCGTGTCTGTGTGTGGGCAAGTCTAAATGTCATGTTCAGCTATCACAACATGTGTTTTCTTTTGTGCGTCCTGAATCACAGTGTGTGTGTCATTCCTTACACACAAGTCAACTGGACTCTCAAGTGGAATTCTTAACATTTTTCCCCCTTATAAACGTCGCCCGAGTAAAGTAATGATTCAGTCTACAAACATTTTGGAAGAGGTTCCAGCTTCTCTGTGTTTTCTATTCATTACACTATCCACATAGTGTCTTCGTGCAACAACTATGTGTCTCTCTCATTTTGACTTACATTGTTATTCTAAACAAATTTATTGTCCTTGTTGAGCACTTTGTATTTGTCTTTTGCACCATACCGCTCCATTAATTAAGTTCAGTTTGATTCGATTTCTTTGGAAATTACCCTGCTATTTAGTTGGAGATGCCTCACCATAGAAGACAGAGAGAGAATCAGAGGCACAGAATGAAAGAGAGAGGCGGAGAGAGAGAGAAAGAGAGAGAGAGAGAGAGAGAGAGAGAGAGAGAGAGAGAGAGAGAGAGAGAAACAGATCTGACATCGAGTGCCCATTGTTTAAATGTAACTTTCACATCTGTCAGCTGACCAGAGTTCAGGGTGAGGTTGGGTGGGCTAGGTCTGGGTGAGGGTGATGGTTTGTGGATTGAGTTTAAGGCAATGCTTGGGGTTTAGTGGGGGGCTGGGGTCAGGGGTCAGCAGACACCTCTGTGAAAGTGTTTTACTTCAGAACCTTCCAATGGATTTGCCGAGCGTTCATTCAGCGGCTCAGACCAGCATGTCATCCATCTTTCGTCGTCACGGAGACGACCCCCTGTACTCCACACCTGGATCGAGAAAAGGAGATCCCTACTCTGCTTGAAGGCTCACCGGCAGGATTCACAGAAAAACTACAGGCCTGGGATGTTAGGAAGATAGGCTGTGTGTGTGTATGCGTTGTGTGTGTGCATGCGCCGTTTGTGCGAGTGTGTGCATGTGTGTATGTACAAGTGTATGTCTGTATGTGAGTGGCTGTGTGCATTGATATGTGCATACAGACATTTTTGTGTGTATATATTTGGCGTGCATGTGTGTATGCGTGAGTGCGTATGTGTGAGTGTGTGTGCTTATGTGTGTGTGTGTGTGCGTGTGTGTGCGTGTGCCCATATATGTGTGTGCCACCGGGGGGTGGGTGCAGGTGGTTGATATTTCCTGTCAACCAGACCAGTACCAGTGTGCGTGGGGGTCCTGATGACTTTAGCAGATATACGCAGCTTGCCCACTGCATCCATCCGTCAACGGACGACGGAAGGCGTGTCTGACGGATGGGGGAGTGGTATTTGCAGACGGAGCCACGATCTGATTGGCTGACGGGTCCGTCGCAGCCTGAAAAGTTAAAATCTTCTCAACTTCTGAACGCAAGGGACGGAGCCAACGGAACGGACGGACCCACAATGCATTTCGGGATCGCCCCATGCAAAGTCAATGAGATCCGTCAACGGACGGATGCAGTGGGCAAGGGGTGTAAGGACCCCATAAAGTGGTGCCCGTATTGAAACAACAGCATAACATGGACCCTGTTGCGGGAAACACAGCGGCCCAGAGATCGAAGAGCATGACGTACATGTATATAAAACACACAACCTCACACACACAGGCATACACACTAACACATACACGCATTCACACACACACAAACACACACACACGCACGTATAAACACACACAAACACACACACACACAGGTAAATGCATACTCTCACACACGCAGGCACACACACACACACACACACACACACACACACACACACACACACACACACACACACACACACACACACACACACACACACACACACACACACACACACACATATATTCATGTAAATACAAAAACACAAAACAAACAAATATGCACAAACACCACACACGTAAAGCGTTAGAGTGAGCCTCCAGCACGTTCTTGAGGCGTGTCGACAACATAGGGGCAATGTGGGGAAGGATGTTGAGAGGCATAAGGGTGTGTGTGTATGTGTATGTGTGTGCATATTGATACAAATAGACCAGAATGCGCAATGTCGACATGCACATCAAAATGTCTATGCTGTTGTTATAGGACAGGTGTTTATTTGTTTATTTATTATATTCAGGATTTCCAGAGTTGTGCCTCTAGTTGGTCAGGAGTTGTGTCCAAAGTCAATCTAGATCCAGAGAGAGTTGTGTCCCAGGTCAATCTAGATCCAGAGAGGGTTGTGTCCAAGGTCAATCTAGATCCAGAGAGAGTTGTGTCCCAGGTCAATCTAGATCCAGAGAGAGTTCTGCACCAAGTCAATCTAGATCCAGAGAGAGTTGTGTCCCAGGTCAATCTAGATCCAGAGAGAGTTGCCACCAAGTCAATCTAGATCCAGAGAGACTAGTTGTGTCTACAGAGGCTTTAGATCGAGAGAGTCGGGTGTCACATCAGTCTGGATGGTCAGTGATTAACAGTGTAGTGTAACTGTCGGCGTAGACGTGTGTTTACTGGGTTGTACTAACAGAACAGTCCCTGTCACCTTTGACCCCTGACCTTTCACCCGGGGTACCAGAGGGACTCACTTTAGTAGATTTGGTTGAAAAGTAAAACACACACAATAAAAGACAATACATCCATCTATATCTTCTCTGATATCCTACAAATATCAGAGGAGTAGAGGGACTTAATCAAACATGATCTGAATGAACGAATGAATGAATGATGAAAGTGCTTTTCAGTTATATTAAATCTATAATACACTTGCATATTACATTTATTATTGAGGCTGTGTTCACTTGAGGATTGTGATGGAAATAAATATAAAATGTACAAATTATAATGCTTTTATATTTTTGTTATCATGATCATGAATTAATTAGGTTGTAATTAGGTTAATTAGTGATTAAAACCCAGTACCTCAGAGCGCATTACATCTACCTGGAGGAAGATGTGTGTCCCCCCCCCCCCCCAACTGTGTTAACCAATCAGAACAGAGCTAACCTCAGTCATCAATCAGCACCTCCGATCTCAAATATAATCACTTAATCAAATAGTTTAAAAAAAACTTGTGGGAGGAGGGGCATCACACCCGGAGAGCAAGAGTCAATCACACACACACACACACACACACGCACACGCACACACACACACACACACACACACACACACACACACACACACACACACACACACACACACACACACACACACACACACACACACACACACACACACACACACACAGCAGAAGGTCCCTCTGAGAGCAGGGATTTATCCCAGGTCCAGTCAAAGGAAATACCTTGCCATGATTTGTGTCCAGCCCACTGATGGTTGTACCTCTAATTTGCATCAGTGAGTCAATAAACTTAGGGAAGCGGGAGGGGGACTTTTACTTTGTAAACGTCCATGTCTTCCTCTCCTCTGTGAAGGGAAAGCGAGGGTTAAAAAAAGACACAGGCAGCTCATACAAGACACATCAATGATAGAAGAAGGGAATCAAACTGACATGTGTGGTCTGGCCGGGAACGTCTTCACCATGTCAGGCCAGGTCCCGGGGTGGCCTTTTCATCCCGTCGCCATGGTAACCAGACTGCCACCAGTGGCACTGAGGGTAATGAGCTGTCATTTCGGAGAGGGGAACCACAGGTACTTTTATTGAGTGACAGACGCACCAAGGTGAAGAAAATGGTCAGGATGCTTTTATGTCAAGAAAACCGGCCTATGCGTGTGTGTAGCTGAAATGGTTGGGGAGGTGGTACTGACTGCATGTGTTTGCCTGTTTGTGGGTGTTTGTACATGTCTATTTATGTGGGTTTGTTTGATTATGTATTTTCTATATGACTTGAGCGTTGCATGAGAAATCAGATGACATAATTGTATTATAAATGGATAGCATATTCTAGTTATTCAAATATATGTACATAATATACAAATCCCACATACAATTTAACATTAATCACATGTAACTTTACTCAAAGTTGTAAATATCTTCGCATGATTTACGCCGGTAGGCCTATATATTTTGTTTCATTCTTCTTCTTTTTCTAATTTCACAGTAGGCTATAACTAAGGAGCCACACTTTTTGTACTATTTGAAAATCTAACCATTTATAAACGTACAAATAAATGAGGTCCACGGTAGAAAAATGACATTATCTGTTATGTCTGCTTTGTTGTCTCTGTCTGGGGTTGTTTCTCTTCAAGCTCAGCGGTTCTTTAAATAGTACCACGTCAGATCCTTTAGAACAACATCCGCACTGATATCCTGGAGGTAATACCGCGTGTTTTCCTTGACTCAAAAGCTTTATTTTTGCTCACCGAACCCCCTGATAAAACAGTTTCCTGTGCGAAAGTACAACTTGGCTGACGGCGATTAGCACGACAGAAAGAGCGTGGAGAAAAAAAAAAAAGCAGCTGCCTGTTTTAGTGTCTCAAGCCCCCCCAGGTATGTCGAAACGATTTGTCAGGATCGATTTTGTCATTTAATTTCCATTGGAAGACCTTAATGAACTGACCACATTAGTCTACACAATATGTGTCGAATCGACCAGATGGCCTAGTTACCTCGGGCCTGCAGTACACCGTACTGCATAAGACACATGACTCCAGGTTTTTTTCTCCGTAATATACTATCCTTTGTACTTTTAACTGGCAAACACTTCAAGTCTGGCTCTGTTCAAATAAAGTAACCGCTCTTCACAACGTCATACAAATGCATGTTTGTCTGCCCTTGTAGCCTACTATTTGAACAAGCACAGACATACTGTCAGTGTCAGGTAATGTCGAGTTTCACGGCAACTGCTTAAATATCGAGTTTTTTTTCCAGGCTGAACTAAAGTAACGCATTGCACTGAATTAGTTGACATTATAAATATGCCAGTATAAAAGATGAGGTGCTTCTCCTTAAAGCGGTGATAGGGGGCAGTGTTCTCCTGTTCTACAGACAATCTCGCTCCCTCGCTCAAAGCATGGACCTATTAAAGAGGCAGGCGCTGTAATGGTAGGAAGATGCAGCTCCCGTTTGGCTCCAGGGTTACATGGGTCAGGCAGATGGTACGTGGCCCGCCATGTAGTGTCTCATTTTAACGTTCAGTCAATAGGAAACCATTATGTGTTCAACTTCATTAACCTCTCTGTTTACACTCACATGTCAATTTAAAGGGGTTAGAGGAGAATGGAAAACTTTAAGGGGAATTATATTATCTAAGCTGCCTGGGGACATTTGTTTGACTGTAGAATAAAGATGGACAAGGGCTGAATTGTTGTCGTCTACTCATAGGAAACCTTAAGAGAGACAAACAACAAAAAATGTCTGAGTGTTTAAAAGGACGCTAAAGTATTATTGAGGACTTGAGATCTCTGTGTGTCTCGCCACATTCAAGTGCCTATGTCTCCATCAAGCCCTCTTCTGAAGAAGAAAGAAAGAACGAAAGAAAGAACGAAAGAACGAAAGAAAGAACGAAAGAAAGAAAGAAAGAAAGAAAGAAAGAAAGAAAGAAAGAAAGAAAGAAAGAAAGAAAGAAAGAAAGAAAGAAAGAAAGAAAGAAAGAAAGAAAGAAAGAAAGAAAGAAAGAAAGAAAGAAAGAAAGAAAGAAAGAAAGAAAGAAAGAAAGAAAGAAAGAAAGAAAGAAAGAAAGAGAAAGAAAGAAAGACATTCCATTTCTAGCATTGTGTAGGAATCATCATTAAGTATTTAAACGTGCTGTAAGCGATATTTATTTGTTTAACAAAAGTGTAAAATAGCTCTATATACCAATAGCCATCGCTGATATAGAGTGTTTGGCCAGTATCATTGCTCTTCCAGTCCCTCGGCGGTGCAGTAAACAAAAAATAAATTCAGGTATCCCTTTCCCACTTTATCCAATCAGGAGACAGAACACGACAAAGAGGCGTGTTCACAGGCAGGCAGCAGGATTTCAATGGCGGAACAAAACATGCCAAGGAAATTAAAACAATTGCTAAAGAAATGAAAGCTGCCTGATTTCAAGAAATGTTAACTTTTTTTTATCTATAAGTGTTCTATAATTTTGCGTATATTTCTATATATATATATAACAAAAAATATATATATATCTAAATATATTTAAATATTTTTTATATTTGTCCCTGTAAGCCCAATGGCCAGTAAACTACTGTATTCATGCATTTATTATTTATTTTATACATTTATTTGTTTGCCTATTGTATATGAAAACTACAAGATGGAGGATGTAACTACTAAAGGGCTGATTATGGTTCCACGTAGACGCAACGCAAGGACCACGCAGACGCTTTGACACAGTCTTGAACCTGTTTTCGTCCTGCATCGGGTTTTAGTGAGTGGACCAATCACAGCCCTTGCTGCTACGTCGCCTCGACGCAAGGTTACAATTTTTGGGAGGCGCACGTCAGGCCCTTGCGGTGGACGCAAGGAGGGTCCGCAAGGACGTATTGGGTCCGTAAACCCCCTTGCATTGCGTCAACGTGGAACCATAGTCGGCACTTAACACATCACCACAGATTCAAGTACCTGTGTATTGTGGTGGTGACCAGAAGAGCCCTGCCTGTACACATGCCATCCAGTCATGTTAACATTTTGCCTTCATCCTCCAGCTTTTATCTATTTTACTCAAACCAGGGAAGAGATGACAAGAGGCTGATGAGACGGTGGTGTATTAGGTCGCTGTGAGGGTATTCCAAGTGGGAGCGTGTGTTTGATGTTGACGTCAGGAAGGGGTTTGGGGTGTGTCGGTCTTGTGATATGTCTCCTGTTGGAGGACATAGCCAACATCAAACAGCAACAACAAACACACACACACACACACGTGCATCTGCAGAGATGAATGCAATGTTCTATGATGTGCTTCAGTGAGTGTGTGAGGGAAGGTGTCTATATGTGTGTTTCCATCTACATGGATATTCCCATGCATTTTTCTGCATGGTGTGTGTGGTCTACACTGTTTCGTATTGTCTGCCTTCAGCACTTTTGTGTGTATAATCATGGTTGTGTGTGCTATGTTTGTCTGTGTGTATTTTGTGCTGTCTAAGATATGTATGCATATTCTGTACTGTGTGTTGTCTGTGCCATGTATGTGTATTAAGTACTGTGTGTTGTGTCTGCATTCGGGTGCGGCGTTTATACAATACCAAGCTCAATATAGTAACAACATTTCTAACCCCAAGGTCTATAATAGACGCCTCTGTCTGGTCTCTGGACCGGAGCCAGGAACCCAGCAGACCAGAGGTCTCTCTTCACCAGATGCCAAAGCAGAAGATCCCAGGATGAGGTGGCAGCGGAGCAGTACAGTCACTCGAATGGTGCCACCATAAATAACCGCTTTCATTGTGGTGAGTGCTTCTCTATCTTTATTTCTCCTTAGTCCCTCCCCCCTGCACATAGCGCCTTCCCAGCCCAGCCTTTAAAATAGAAGTAGTCCCTAGACAGCCCAGGCAGTCACATGACCCCGACAGATAAGAGTGGAGCCATCTTTATGCGCTCTCGCTCGGGCTCCTCTTGTTAAAGTTGGAGTTGTCGTCTAACGTTCAGCCTCTGTCCTTAAGCGACATAGCAAAGGGCCATAAACCCTTCCACTCTGGATCCCAGGGCTTTTCCCAGACTCAAAGACAGAACAGAAAGAATGAGAATAATGGGAAACGGATCTCCCTGTTCTCACTAATCAGAAGCAGAAACCAGGAGACCTAAATTGTGACTAGCGTGTGGGACAGAGGAACAGTGAATTGTCATTTATGGGGTTTTCCCATTGAGGTTTTCCGTGTATCAGTGTTGTTTCAGGACTATTGTCTCCAACTTTTACTGTCAGATAGAATTATCCTCAAAAATAAGCAGTTTGTTCACTCATAGGAGCAGATTTCATACAACATTGCTAATAGTTATAATAGTTAGTTTGGATATTTAAATACTATATTAAAAGGAAAATATATGTTTGTCAACTGAACAGAACTGAACTTTACTGCTCTAGAATAATAAGATGATTTGAAGAGCTGGCACGCTACAGAGGGACTCTCTGGCCTATTAACTAGCTAGCTCGTTATCAGCCTTCAAAGCTATTGCCTTAGAAGTGCAGCCAAAGTTTTCATTATTTTATCATTAGCTATCTTGTTAGGTTTATTGAGTATACTAGGCTTTATTCTGAACTAACCAATATACAAATGTTTATAACTCTGAACACTAGCACGGTGAAGTCACTGCCAGTCTCAGTGTCGTGGTTAGTGGCTAAAAATGCGTTCTCTTGCTCACAAGCTGTTCAAGAGCTAGCATGCAACACACATTTTCTCCCGAACAATTGCTAAATTGCTACCAAGTAAACCGAAGAGCTCAATTCCTCCCCTAATAAGCGGCAGCAACCAGCTGAGCTCCTAGACTTGGCCTGCCAGCGGATCGGCCGGTATCTGGCGCTGGAACTCTGTGTGAGGCCCCCTTCGCCCCCCCCGCCTCCTTCCCCGGCTATAATGAAAAGTGTTATGAATGTATGTGTCTTAATTCTGTTCTCTTTTTGTCTGTGGGTGGCAAACCGAAGGGGTGGGCCACACGGCAGGGGGGCATAGAGGGGGACAGAGGAGAGCAGGTCCAGTCGAACGCTGAGCCGCACTAAGCCGGTTTGTTGAGGTCACGTTAGCACCAATAGGGGATTAGGGTGGTTCAGATCAATGTCTGATTGGGATCTTTCTCCCGGCCATTGCCTCCCTCTGTCTGCGGAGAATGCGGCCAAAGCCGCGCGATTTGTACTTGGGGAGTAGAAAGGCTGCCCCCCCAAGCACGGGGGACAAAGACACACATTAGCTCAGTTTTGCCGTTTTATTCTGCATCAGCGGCCAGCCTCGCGGTCCAATGGATCAAACGCATGAAGACCTGACTGATGCTGCTCTCTCTCACACACACATGCTAGCTTACCCATGCGCACAAACGTCTGCATTTGAAAACATGCACACGGACACAGGCAAGCACACTGAATGCTGCACTTTTTGCTATTTTGTGCTTTAGGTTCATTTGCCTTTGTGTCAGTGTGTGTTTGATTATTTGTTTTTGTGTGTGTGCGTGTGTGTGTGTGTGTGTGTGTGTGTGTGTGTGTGTGTGTGTGTGTGTGTGTGTGTGTTTGTGTGTGTTGTGTTCATGACATTGTAAGGGAGCTGATGTGTGCATTCGTGTCTTCTCCCTCTTTTTATTTATTTCTCTTTCCACACATATTTGGGTGTTTGCCAAATGTCCGTAAACATTTATCCATCTGTGTGTTCATGTTAATCTCTCCTTTACGCCTGCAGCACAAACGCACACACACAAACACACACACACACACACACACACACACACACACACACACACACACACACACACACACACACACACACACACACACACACACATGTAAACATGTATTTAATAACGCTTTGGTTAAAAGCATTTTACAACAATACGATTATAATAATGAAAACAATTACAGCACACATTCTTATTAGTAAGCCTAGTAGCAGCATTAGTAGTACAAATAGAGTGGTGTTAATATAATTCTCATTAGGAGGAAATGTTATTAGCATCGGTTTCTGAAGGTCAGTTTTAAAGATAAGCTCAACCTAGCCTTCACCGAGGCCTAATTGTGTGAACTACAATTCCGAGAGCTGAGGCAAATGTTGTGTTTATCACTTCATCAGCTTACCATGGAGATGATCCAGTCCCAGAGCGCTCTCAAACAAACATACCCCTCCATCATGAACCACGGAGTCGTCCGCTTGGTCAACAGTACGCCTTATCTGCCTCCTCTTCTGCTCTGCTCGGAGCACGCGCTCTTGGTCCCAAAATAAATGCCTCTGTGAGAGAGGTGTCCGTCACATAAGTGAGAGTGACTCCCACTCACGTCTCTGCAAACACACTTTTGACCTCTGCAGGCTCTCGGAGGCACACCAACATACGGGGTGGAATCAGCACCTTAAAACAAAAGTATCTGTTCAGATCGCAGTGGTGCATTTGTAAAATTGGTAAAAAGCTCACAAATATTATGCATTAATATTTTTGTTTTATTTCAAACTTGTTGATTAGCAAACATTTAACAAACTGAAATGTGAACAGATAATGCAATAATATATCAATAACTAAATTTAATTCAGTTGTACTTGTATAGCCCTTAATCAAAGTTGTAGTCTCAAAGGGTTTACCAGGCCATATATGTATGACAGCCCCCAACACCCAGCCCCCCAGAGGGCAAGAAAAAACTCCCTTAATTAGCTAGGAAGAAATCTTGAGTAGGAATTCTGAGAGGGGGGTCCCTCCTTCCAGGGATGGTAAGGAGTGCCATTGGTGCCATAATTGACATAAATACAAGCAAACATTTGGAATCATTGTTAATAAAAAATATATAACTAAATAGGGCCTATGGTGATAGGTTGCTGGCCGCTTAACCATTGCGGGAGTCCAGGCACAGCAACATGCCAGGCATCCAGTCACAGTCATCGCAACCTGCCAGGCATCCGGTCGCAGTTCTGCAACACGCTAAAACAGTCAGAATTATGAATTTGATGGGGTAAGGTGCAGAGAAAACATGTAGACAACAACTGCTATCTAGTGCCTAGATTAGATTAGGATTGCTAATCAGCAGCAGCTATCTCAGCAAGAGCAGCTGTGGCACCCCTAGGTGCCAAACAAAAGACTGAAGAGAGCCGAGTCAGCTTCCCTAATTACAGGTGGCAGACTATTCCATAGATAGGGAACTAGATAGGAGATTGCTGTTTCCTGCTGATTTATCTTTGTATATTTTATATATATGTGGTGTTTGACTTTTGTGTCGTATCCAATTAATAACATGGGTCACTAAACTTCAAACACCCAAATAAAGGCCAAAAAGTGAATATGATAAATAGAAGTGAGGGAAGAGAAGAAAAATTATAAAGAGGAGACACGTGCAAAGGGGATTCAGCGTTGAAGGCAGAACGTATCGATCAAGTTTGTCAGTAGAGCAAATTAGTTTTCAACAGGATCGTGCACAGGATCCTTACACATCCTTTTACTCTCTTCAAATAAGTATGTGAGGGTAAAAAATAGTTTTGCTCAGTTTTTAACATGCCAACGGGGAAATAAATGGTTTCATTGGTTCTTATGGAAACTCATTTTCCACTGCCATACTTTAAGTTTTACTTTATTTAACCATAAAAAATAAAAGGGCCAGAGTTTTTTGAATGATTCTTGAGGGTCAATTAGGTAGTGTGCAGGGCTTAGACGCAGTGTGCTACAATGCGCTGCCCTGCCTCCACTTTTACGCACCCCAAGTAAGTAGTGTGTATTTCTGTGGTTGTGTCTGTATGTGTTCGTGTGTCTGTGTGTGGTTGTGTGTGATTGGGTCATAGGGTCAGGGTGTGTGCGTGTTTGTGTGTGTTTTGGTATGTGTCTGTGTGTATGCGTGCGAGTGGGATTGTATGTGTGAGGCTGTGTGTGTGTCTGTGTGTGATTTGGTGGGAGGGTCAGGGGGTTTGTGTGTGTGTGTACTCTACCTCCCCCTGACCAGCTCCCGCCCATCAGGTTAGAAGTCATTATTAAATGTTTGCCTACCAGCACTCTACTGGGGATGAATTAATCTAGGGTCAAAGGTCAGGGGGTCAACACACTTAAGTGGATTATATATATTTAACAGAGTCAGCCCGCGTCTGCTGAAGCCGTTGGCACGATGCAGTGAACGATTATGTCAGTGTGACTGAGGACTACAGATTTTTATGTCAGTGTTTTATAACCTACTCATCATATCATCATATAATATATAATATATCTCCTCCACCCATAAATCAAACTGTATATAGCGCTCTTCATGCAACTTGCAATACAACAGAGAAAGATAAACCCAATTTCCTGTCTTAGAACAATACATTTCCTTTTATTTATAATAAAAGGAAATTTTATTTTATGGAAAGAATTTATACATTTGAGAGGATGAATTTGAGAAGAGGACACATTAAGTGATTAGAGGAATAGCTTGCATCATTCCAGCTACTACGTAAAAATTCGGAACTTTCTAATATCGGAATACTCCAAACCAAACTACACCTCTTACAAAATATAAAATCAAGCCAACCGACCTGGCAAACCGTCACACAGTGTTTGCCAAAGGATCAACACTTTTCATTGTTGCTGGTAACGATAGCTACCTTTCATGAAACACACCTCTTGACCCTTGACCCTAAACCAGGGTAGTCTCCCCTGCCCCCGAACAGCTCAGATTAGGACGTTAAATCATAAATACTCATTAATTAACAATAAGTGGCTCAACTGGCAAACAGAATAAGATTGCTTTGAAATCACTTTCAAAACGCACATTTCTACTTTATTTATTGGAAAGTAACTTATGTATGTTATTTCCATTTTATTCTTTTTTTTGTCTTTTCTTCCTTTGCCTTTCTCTTTCTCGTTCTCTCGATTCCCCGTTCTTTCTGCGTTTGTGTGTGTTTTACTGATGAGGTTTTTAGGTGTAACAAAATGTAACAGAGCGATTGGCAGCACCCCTGGTTTGTGACCACGAGAGCGACCAGCGAGAGAGAGAAAGAGAGACAAGGATATAGAGTGGGTGATAGAGAGAGAGAGAGAGAGAGAGAGATAGAGAGAGAGAGTGAGAGAGAGAGAGAGAGAGAGTGAGAGAGAGAGAGAGAGAGAGAGAGAGAGAGAGAGAGAGAGAGATGGATATAGAGTGGGAGATAGAGAGAGAGAGAGAGAGAGAGAGCCATAGAGAGAGAGAGCGAGAGACCGACAGACAGAGAGGGAGAGAGAGTGAGAGAGAGGCATGGACACAGAACGGGAGAGAGAGGTAGGGCCCAAGAGGTTCCTAGGCTCTGCAAACCACTTCAGCTCTCACTTGAGTGCTCCTCTTTGGGCCTTTACTCACACAAGACACCCCCCCCTCTCCCCTCCCCTGCACCCTCCCACCCCAGACCCCAGAGACCATACGATTGAAATTCCTCTACTAGGCAAGACCCCCGCCCTCTTGCCCCTGTGCTCGGCACACACTGAGGGGCGTTCTAAACGCATTAACACCAAATCAATGGCAAACAGTGCAGGGGAGGTGGGGGTAAGATCGCCTTAGCAACATAATCTATACTGGCTGACAGGGAGGGAAGGTGGGGGAATCACACGCACACACACATGCACACAAAACGGAGCCCGCGGAAGGCAACAAAACCCCAAAGTGAACACAGAAGAAACTGTTCCCTTTTTCTCCCACAGCACAATCTTCTACACTAAATCCTCTCCTCTACTCTCTCGCTCCCTCGTCCCCTCGCCCCCTCTCCTCTCCGTCCCCCGTCCCCCTCCCCTCTTCCACCACCAGAGTAGGGCTGTGCGGGGCCGGCTGACCAGCCTGTTGGGATGGGAAGAAGTAGAAGAGGAAGTTGAAGAGGGTAAAGAGGTTGGTCATGGTGATGATTGCGGGGAAGATGAAGAGGATATTGATAGAAATAGATAAGGATGATGATCTACGTTAAAGGAATTGATCATTTAAGTGCCGGGTAAGGATGATTATTTTTACCCAACAGGACTCATCATAATCCAGCCCATGCCAGTGAGCAAGGTCATACCATAGTTGTGTGTGTATTAGTGTGCATGCGTTTGGGTGTGTCAGTGTGTGTGTGTGTGTGTGTGTGTGTGTGTGTGTGTGTGTGTGTGTGTGTGTGTGTGTGTGTGTGTGTGTGTGTGTGTGTGTGTGTGTGTGTGTGTGTGTGTGTGTGTGTGTGTGTGTACCTCAGGGAGCGTATCTCAGAGTGCAGCAGGGTAATTAGCCAGGGGCAGATCTGCGTCCACCAGCAGGCTGTGAGGACCTATGGCCTCGCCGACACGATCGGCCTATTGAGGGCCGAGCCGGCTTTAATTAGGAGGTCATTAACAGCCAACCACCTCTCTCCATGTGACCACACAATGCCCACCCGCTCACGCCCACCTGCCACAAGATCCAGACTTAGACACACACACACACACACACACACACCCACACACACACACACACACACACACACACACACACACACACACATACACCTCCTCTCAAAGTGGTTGGAGCTGGACCTACCCACACACACCCATACAAACCTGTCCTCAGTTCAACTTTCATCACTGCGGACTAGAAACTCATAGATAAAACTTAACAGAGCTTGATAGGAGTACATCATGATACACAATATACTATATGCATACCTGAGATATATGGAGAAGAGATAGAGGGGGATAGGGTGGACTAAGGAGTAAAGGACTGTTGCATTTCCAACTGTCACTTCAAGAAACAGCCGACCATGAGAAGAAAATGCCCCAATCTATTACCGAGCCAACGTGACAGGGGGAAGGGGTAACCGAACAGTTTGGAAGGAAAAAGGAAGAAAGAGGGAAGGAAGGAAGGGAAGGAAGAAAGAGAGTGTTGCCAGAAAGAGTCTAAAGTGGGTCTAAAGTGAGATAGAGTGAGTTTAAAGGTGGGGAACAGGGACGTGACAACAGAGAGAGCGCCCGGGGAAGAGAAAGAGGGATTCCTCGGCCCTTTTGATTCCGCGCCCTGATTTCACACTCGCCACAAAGACCTTTGGGGACGTTTCATCCTTTTCACGTTTCCTCGCCATTTATGCACCGCTTATTCTGTGAGCCGTGGTGCGCCCTGCGAAGGAGGTGGGTGGGGTGGGGGGGGGGGGGGGAGTCAGGAGCAAGACAGCGAGGGAGAGAGAGAGGAGTCATCCCCCCCCCCATTCACAGCTTTATAAATCACCCCAGCATGCGCCCACCGTGGCCAATCGGCCAATTACACCCCCCCGACACACCGGGGCTGATAAAGAAGGCGTCGGACAATGGGATCACAGCCCAGATAAACGACCCTTTAATGGAGTCCACCACAAAACAGGCCGGACCCCGCAGCCCACTTACGTATTCCATCACTCCACCGGCCCCGCGCTTCCTCTAGCTCAACTGCTGCAGCTGGGGCTGGGGGGGGGGGGGGGGGGGGAATGACTGGGTGCTGTGGCACGGTGGAGCTCCACTCCCCCCCCCCCCCCCTCTCAACAGCCCAGCTCCTCCACCACCAGAGGCCCCTTTCAGACTCCTGGCTGAACAAAAGCATCTGTTGCCATACTGTGGCGTTCAGAATAACACCCCCCCTCCTCACCCATCCCGACGTCAGCCCTCCCGCCTCCGCCAGCCCACGCACCCTCCTCGACCGTACACACAGACACACGCACGCACG
The DNA here is from genome assembly GCF_026213295.1 of Gadus chalcogrammus. Taxonomy (NCBI): domain Eukaryota; kingdom Metazoa; phylum Chordata; class Actinopteri; order Gadiformes; family Gadidae; genus Gadus; species Gadus chalcogrammus. Next base: position 4,009,881 of record NC_079423.1, on the reverse strand, counting down.
TATATTATACACACATGATATACTTGCATGCAAACACAAACGCGCACACACACACACCCCTCCAGTACACACATACACATCTGACTCTCCAGTAAACAAACACACAGACTCATTGTGTACACACACACAGGCACACACACACACACAAATATTCCAAGGCGAGGATGAGGATCCCACAGAGAGAGTGATGAAGAGTCCATATTCTCACCTTGTGGCACCGCCTTTGTCCCCCTCCCTCTCTCCCCTGCTCCCTCTCTCCCTCCCTCCCTCCCTCCCTCCCTCCTCCCTCCCGCACTAAGAGATTCACTATCCATCTTCATGTCCATGGGACAAACAAGGGAGAGAGACAGAGAGAGAGAGAGAGAGAGAGTGAAGGAGAGAGAAAGACAGACACACAGAAAGACAGACACACAGTGAGCATGAAAGAGACAACGAGAGAAAGACAGACAGAGAGAGAGAGAGAGAGAGAGAGAGAGAGAGCAGCTGCATGGTGGTCCAACCCTCTACCTTTGAAGGGTCATTTTTGTCTCTCTCTCTCTATCTCTCTATCACTTTCTCGTCTATCCCATGGATCTCGCTGATTCCAAAACACAAACAATCCCACTCCCCCTCACTCAGCCTCCTCATCCCAAGGACCCCCCCCTCATCCCACCCTCACCCCCCAGAGAGAGAGAAAGAGGGAGAGGGGTGAAGAGAGGGTAGACCGAGAGAAAGAGATTGACAATATGTGGTACTGTTATTATTTGAGGAATGTTGTTTGCTTGAATGATTATGCACATTTTGGCTTATATCTTCATTGTTGGATGCACTTATTGTAAGTGTCAATGTAATGTGTGATGGAAAAGATACGAGAGAGAGGGATTCAAGGATTCGTGTTATATTATAATAAAATGAAAACGGGTCTATCAATGTTTCAAACTGGGTCATTTTTTGCTTGACTCATAAGTCTACAAGGTTGCTGATGTAATGTAGAATAGGTTCAAAACATTTTTTTTTTTTAAAACAATTACAAATAATGAATTACAGCACATTTCCCTGTTGCATGTATGACAAAATAGTATATTGCAACACAAACCAAGCAATAATTAGTATGCATAGTTACAAGTCCCACTAGCTTGAAATGTTTATTATTTAAGTCCATCTTCCATAAAACATTGCGATAAGAACCCCATGAGAAGAGAGAGAGATGGAGAGAGAGAGAGAGAGGGAGAGAGAGAGAGAGAGATGGAGAGAGATAGAGAGATGGAGAGAGAGAGAGAGAGAGAGAGAGAGAGAGAGAGAGAGAGAGAGAAAGAGAGAGAGAGAGATAGAGAGATGGAGGGAGAGAGAGAGAGAGAGTGAGACAGCAGCCCCTCCTCGCTCATCCCACCAGAAGAAAGGAGTAGGCTATCTATGAGACTAATAGTTCTTTGTCACCACGAAGAACCGACGAATAGACGACCACGGCCAGCTGCAGGTGCAAAGAGAAGGTGTCACTAAGTTCACACCCACACCCTCCCCCTCCTCCCCCCTCGCCTCTCTACAGCTGAAGTGGACTGGACCCTGGTCCCCCTCAACCATCATCCTCAACTTGTCGCACACACACACACACGAGTCTGGTCAGCTGCGTTCACCACATGCATGCTGGGTAATGTGGTAAACCCTGCCCCTTAACCCCTACTCTGCACCTTGCATCTTGTTGCCCTGAGATGTCACAACCCTCTTTCATACCCTTTTATTTCATACCCTTTTATTTATTGCTCTCTCTCTCTCTCTCTCTCTCTCTCTCTCTCTCTCTCTCTCTCTCTCTCTCTCTCTCTCTCCTCTCTCTCCACCTCACTCTGTCTCTCTCCCCCCTCTTTCTCTCTCTCTCTCTCTCTCTCCCCCTCTCTCTCTCTCACCCTCCCAGTCTCAACCTCACTCGCTCTCTTCCTTGCTCTTGCGCTCCACACTGTGTACCTAACCTCCTTCCTCAGTCAATCTTAATTAATTAAGGAGCAATCCAAAAAAACAAGTCCTCCAAGACAAATACTTTCTCCTTTGGGGATAAGGACATGGTGGGGTCATTAAGTAGCCTCTAAGCCCTGTAACCAGCCCACGTCTTTCTAAGAAGCAGGGACACTCTGGGGCTAACGTGTGTTTCAGTGATTCAGATGGAGATAGGATCTTCTTGTCTACAGTATCGCGTTAACAGCTCTAGAGAGAGGCAGTTCCTCTTGTCATTCAGCGTTCAGGACTCAGGGAAAAAGGCATCTTTCAGGCTCTACTTAAAACACATTCACGTCCCTCCCAGTCTGCCTTTTTTGTTGTTTTTTAAATGACGAGACTTTGAAGTGTGTGTTTAACATTCAGGTTTGGTTTCTCTCTCTCTCTCTCTCTCTCTCTCTCTCTCTCTCTCTCTCTCTCTCTCTCTCTCTCTCTCTCTCTCTCTCTCTCTCTCTCTCTCTCTCTATCTCTCTCTCCCTCCCTCTCTTTCTCTCTCTTTCTCTATCACTTTTTCTATCCCAGTCTCACCTCCCCCCTCCCGAGAAATCTTTGTCTGCATGCTCCTCTCCAGGCCTCATTGATACCGGGCGGGGGTTTGGGCATGAGGGCGTGGGGGGGGGTCGTATGGGTGGGGATCGATTTGATTCTAATCGGAGCATGAAAAGAACATGATCTAACTACTCTAGTATATTTAGGCTTCCTCTCTCCCTCTCTCTCTCCCATCTCTCCCTCTCCACTCCCCCGATCCCTCGTCGACACAATGAGGCTGGCCAATTTAAAAAGCTTTGAATGTCTCGTCAATGACTTTGTGAATACAAGAGAAGAGAGAGACGCATGGAGAGGTAGAGAGCCACAGAGAGCGAATGAGAGAGAGAGCGAGGGGGAATGAATGAGAGAGAAAGGGGGCGAGAGAGAAAGAGAGAGGGGGGGGGGGGGGTGTGTTAGTATGTGTGTGTGGGAGAGGGTTGGAAGAGAAGGCAAATGAGAGGGGGTGAATGACATAAAAAAAAACAAGGAGAGAGTAAGTGTGAGCGGGTGGAAAAAGGGGCTAAAGAACTTAGAAAAAGCCGGCCAGGGTACAGAGACATATAAATTCAGGGGGTTGTTTAAGCGTGGGCGGGGCTCATTTGCATGACAGCGTGGTTGGAATGGGTCTGACCCGGCCGGCCTGACGCTGGCCCGGCTGCAGCCCGCCTCATTGACTCTGCATCCACACGTTGTGGGGACCGCAGGGCCCTGCCGCCATGTGTAGACCTCCTGGTACACGCCGAGCCAGCCAGACCCTATGTCTCTGCCACAGGCAGGGCCCGGGCCCGCACGCACACCACTCAAACACTCACACACACTCTGACACACACACGCACACACACTCAGACACATAGGCATACACACACAGTCATGCACACACACACACACACAGTCATGCTCACACACACACACTCTTACACACACACACACTCATACAGACACACTCACTCACATACATACATTCACATGCATAAAATACACACACACACAAATATACATACACAGATACACACACACTCATAGTGCATGCTCATGCATAGACACACACATACACACACACAGACAAAGTAAAAGTTGAGTAGCACATACTCGCGCACATGCATAAACACACATTCTCCACGCACACATACACACTATGCACACGGCAGGTGCAGTAAAGCCTGTGCACGTGCAGACACATCAACACGCTTCACTTGATGCTTCATGATTCACTGCAACAGGCAGGTGAGGGAGGAGGGAGACGGAGGGGGTGAGCTAGGGTGTAAGTGGGAGGAGGGCTATAAGCACTGCCGTCTGCATACAAATCTCCCCCAGCCCGTCCTCCTCCCTCTCTCTCTCATCCCAAACACACACACACACACACACACACGCACACACACACACACACACACACACACACACACACACACACACACACACACACACACACACACACACACACACACACACACAACCACACACACACACACACACCGAGAGCCGACAGACCATTTGTGTGTGTTTAGGGGCTGGATCAGGCAGGGGATGATGCTCAGTCATGACCTCGTCTGTCTGAGGATGAGTTTGGCTGCAGCTGTCCCAACCGCCTCGGCTAACGCTCAACTATGTGAGAAAGACGGTGTGTTTGGAGCACTTGTTTGATGGGTAAAGAATACTGGTTTAAACTGGGTGTGAAACACTTGTTTGATTTCTTGTTTCTCTGCTCTGCGGCAAGTCCTGGGAATGCTGAGGTAGATCCTTTTTATAACATTTTTTGATCAATAAAGTTGTTATATTTATTTTTTGTATTAACTGAGGAGTAAGCAATAATGGAAGATTGATTTAAACTTTGTGTATTAAGTACTCAACTTGTATCAGAACACAAGAATATATACATTTTGATAGGGTGGATTCTAAACCGATATATTCTGGGAAAGTAGCTTCTGTCCATTCTATGAAATAATATAAACAAGTAACGCTATGTTCTGTCTTTGATCTCCCGAACACTCTCGGAGAGAAGAACATTCTAGAAGCAGCTGCCCACCGAGGGCCAGTTCCTTCATATGATGTCATCAACGAGCCGGGCAAACAAAGATGTGCCTCTCGGATAATAATAATCAGCCCAGAGTTCACAGCACTTCACCAGTAGTGCCCATGGATAATAGAGTGTAGGGTTAGGGTAAGGTTAGAGTGTGTGTTTGGTGCCTGCTCCCAAATCCAACCCCCATGGGTTTACCTTATTTACATAATTGATTTATGTTTGGGTTAAACTAAACATGAATGTTCAAAGCATTTATTCATTATTTATTAATTATTATTTATTAGTTTATTTATTTATTCATTTATCTATCTATTTGATGCAAACTAAATTTTTATGAGTTTTCTAAAGGGAATCCTGGTATGCCTTCATAAAATGTGTTTATTCATTTATTTTAGATAAATAGTATTACAAAAGGATGCATTTAATTCTCTATCCTATCAATCCTCAATCTACAATTAAAATTAAATCGTATATACTACTCAACACTACTAAAATGGTACGGCCTACTGATTGCAACTGGTGATGTAGGAGCATGCAACCTCATGCCCTTGCTCTACATTATTTTGTTTTACTGGATCGCCAACTCTGCCTTGCTCTGCTGTAAGTAACCAAGAGCTCAAATGTCTTTCGCATAACGGACAACAAATGATGCGGATAAATGCTGGATGTCAGAGCAATGGTGTGTGCTCTTGTGTGTGTGAAAAAAAAAACTGTGTGTGTGTGTGTGTGTCATTGCAGTGAGAGAGTGTACATCTCAAGCGAGGGGTTACCGAGACAGGCCGGCTGCCTATGAAGAGATACAAGGACGATAATGTGCCAAGAAAGTGACAGTAAACGAACCCCAAGCTTTTGTCATTAGAGGGGAATAGGAGCGCAGGGAGAGGAGACTATTTGAGAAATAAATATATAAGGGCTGTACGCCTAAGTGCCAACCGCTTTGAGGATAATACGGTACAGAGGAAGATGGGAATAATCGGATCGCTCTTCATCAACTTAACAAGCTCAGAGTCTTGATGCGCCGTTTCACACGCCGCTGACACGTCGAATTTTCCCCGACATTTTCAGTAAAGTCTCACGCTGATCGTAATGTTTGGGAAAGTTTTTCCTATGTTGGGGTGGGGGGAGGTTCTGCAGTATACAGGCATTTGTAGACGGGGGGGGGGGGGTGTTCTACAGTATACAGGAAGTCGAAGGCGGCGGAGGGGGGGGGGGGGGGGGCGCTGTCCTAATGAATACAAGAAGTTGCAGAGGGGGGATGTTCTACGTGAACAGGAAGTTGCAGTGTGTGTCGGAGGCGTGTTAGCCCTAACTAGCTGGAACAGATATCTCCATAAAAAACACTCAAGTCCAAAATTCCCACCTAATCCCAGGGGAGGGCTGTGATTTGGACAATAAATCTTAAAGGTTCTTTGTTTATTTCATCTGGTTTAAGGTCTTTCGGAGTGCCCACCTGCTCCTCTATATCTTTGCATCGAGAAAAAGCAGCATTTGAGAAAAATCAAAATAAATAATGTTAATTTAAATGGCTGCAATGGTCGGGCTGTTGGTTTAGTGGGATGCAGATTACGGCGGGCGCTGGTTTAAAGAGGTGGTTCACTAAGAACAGCCCAGGACAAAAGAGAGAGGGCCGGGCCGCACATTCCAGCCCCATTCCGCTTCAGCACACAAGCTCAATCCCTCGGATTTCCCCTTTCAACGCTCCGAAATGGCGACTGTGTCACCTTCTCTTAGCAGAGAGAGAGAGAGAGAGAGAGAGAGAGAGAGAGAGAAGAGTCCTCTCTCTCACGCACGCTCTCTCTCTCGCTCGCTCTTGTGTGTCTCACAGGAAGTCATATTCTCTGTGTTGGAGAGGACGGGAGGGATGAGAACCTGTCACATTAAGGCCTCACCGCAGGGGGCTTGGACCACCGCACCATTTATAGAAACAACTCTATTAAATGACTGATTAGCTGCTCTGTGTGTGTGTGGGGGGATGGGGGGGGGGGGGGGGGGGGGGGGCTGTGTGTGTGTGTGTGTGTGTGTGTGTGTGTGTGTGTGTGTGTGTGTGTGTGTGTGTGTGTGTGTGTGTGTGTGTGTGTGTGTGTGTGTGTGTGTGTGTGTGTGTGTGTGTGAGAGAGAGA
>NC_079423.1:3988248-4000748 GCF_026213295.1 Gadus chalcogrammus | reverse complement strand
ACCAGAGCAGGGAGGACCAGAGTGTTTCCTTTCAGTTTTGGTATTCAAGATGTGTTGCCTGGTAACTGATAAAGGGGGCAAATCATGCACTGTATTGGCCAAGATGGGCTGCAGACTGGCCCCTGGGCCACAATGGCACGTTTGTAAAAAGGCGTTGAAACAAGTTAATGACGCTTGTTCAACAGAGCCGTAATGGTCTTCTTCACGGTGGACTACGGCCTGAGAAGGCGGCTGAATGAGGGGAGCTTGCATAAGGATCACGCTCTGACACGGTGGTGTGTGTTTAGCGCACACTCACATGTAGATTCACAGACACATGCATGAAGACACACATACACATGTATGTAGACACGCATACACATGTAGATTCAGACACACACACATGCATAACTACGAAAACACACAGACAAAGAATTAAACACATAGACACACGCACATGTAGATTCACGGACACACAAACACACACATATAAATTGAAAAGCCCAATACGACTCTCACAGATGTATATTCACACGCACACACACACGTAGATTTACATGCACACAAAACACATAGACCCATATGTAGATTTAGGTACACTTGTAGACACACACATGGATTTACACACCCATAAACACTACCAGTAGATTTACAAAAACGCACATGAAGATTCACACACACAAACACGTGAATTTACATATACATGTGGACACATACACGAAGATTCACATACACAAACAAACAGTCTTTTTCTCTGAAATACAAACTTTAAATGTCAAAGTACACAAAAATACGCACACTCTGGAAGACATGCTCCTGCCAAATTACAACCTTTTAGGTAATACTGATATGAAGATATTTCCAATCTTAAATATTAATCAGCTATGTCAACGTGTGTTTTATTTTATTTTATTGATATTTGTACAAATCGTTATACGGAATTAATTAATTGTTTGCTGTTTAACCAGTAGTACGTTTTATAAGGGACCCATTTGTTGAGTGGGCTTCCTAGCCGAAGCTCACAAAAGTGTACAGTCCCGTTAACCCGAGCAGAAGAAAGAGAATCAAAAGATTTCCCTCCCCTAAATGGTCTTATTTTCCCCTTGAATTATGAAAGTAAGGGTAAGGTAACAGTCTGTGCTCGGTACCCGACGGACTAATGCTTCCTAAATCCTTCCACGTGCCTCCACTAGTCCCTGCAATTAGGCCTCATTAAAGCCTCATGAAGAGCCTCGTTTGGCGGATTACTTAATTGACAGAAATTGTATCGTGCAGTCCTATTATGGAAAAATTATATTAGACGTAGGACGGTGTGATGAGGGCGTGCGCCGCGCATCATTCCGCATGGGTTGCTTCTCTCTCTCTCTCTCTCTCTCTCTCTCTCTCTCTCTCTCTCTCTTACACACACACACACACACACACACACACACACACACACACACACACACACACACACACACACACACACACACACACACACACACACACACACACACACACACACACACACACACACACACGCGCACACACACACACACACACACACACACAACCTCTCTCTCTCTCTCTGTCTGTCTCGCTTTCGGAACAGTTATTCGCACCATAACAGCTCAGCGCGTCTCACTGTCAAGCGCCGTGTTCATGTTATTAGAACAATTACACTCTCTGTGACAGCCCTGTTTGTCTGCAGCATCACTAGAGTGGGAGCAGCTCTCCTGCATAACAAGCACTTAAACTCTCATGAGTACACCGGTTTTGGTAAAGGCATGTTTGCCCCTCAGGCGAAATATTTAAAAGTGTTTGTTTTTAATATTAAAATCATCAAAAAGTCGATCCATTATCAAGATTAGTATGAAGTGAATTCAAGGAAGTGTAGTAAAGTGCCTGAGGAAGATTGAGGTGACAAATAATTAGTGTGCTACTTTTTAGGCCTCAGAACAGCCAAAAGATAAGATGCAAGCCCACCTAATCGTTTAGCACCTCAAACTTTGCACCTTAAAATTTTTTTGCAAAACCTGCAGACGGCGCGCGCTCCGGTGCCCCCCCCCCCCTTTCCCCCAGCCACCGTCTGAAGGCTCGAGGCGTTACTTAACAGATGAAAGCAGCGCGCGGACCGACTGGTGACCCGTCCGCGGATCAAACCCACTAATTATTGTCACAAGACGCGGGATTAACGCATATCTGGAATAGCTGCGTGTTTACCGTTCGCAGACTCACCCATAATAAACACTTTCTAATGGTTTGCTAATCGCTATCAAATAGCAGAAACTCGGACTCAGCCGCAGTTCATAATTCTTTAATTGCTCGGTGGTGTGAAACCTAAACTTAAGCGTGATTAGCTACGTCTTTATTTGGTCCGCTAATTGGTCACCTGGGCGATCTGTTAGTGAAGGAAGGTTTAGGATAGGGCATAAGACATTTGGATGAAAAAGAAAAAGAAAGGAAAAGATCTTCCGGGAATTAAGTAGAATCTGTGGAATACTGGGGCCTAATAAATCTATATATATTTTTAATATAATTATATATTGACCTATCTTCTAAACAATATCTTCTTTGTGAGGCTGTGCACTCTAAGGGTCGTTTGATTTCATGATTAACTAGTCTACTAGTCTAAAACCAGTCTAAATAATTATCATGATGGTTGATGCACATGGACCATCCATTCCACTTTTTCTATAGGCTATTGTGGGCTCATGGTTTTGTATAGGTGGGACATGTATGTATACATGTGTTGTGTGTTGTGTGTATGTATACTGGCTGCTGGAACACCTCAGCTGAGATTAATAAAGTATATCTTATCTTATCTTACGGTGGAAGTTTTCATAATAAATGTACAAATATTTATTACAGTGAAATAACCTTTTACGAGACATATTTTAACTAATCATCAAACTGTTTTACATGTTTTTCCTCTTTGTATTTTATTAGCTATTATATCCATACTTATTGCTTGGCCAAAATAACGTTTTTTAATAAACCTTAAATATGTCCAGCAATACTTTGCCAGACTCCACCAGTGCCCTTGATTGTGGAGTTAAAGCCGCTAATCTACAAATTGAGAGTTGGGGGAACGTCACGTGGTGTGGGTCGTCCGGCTGCGTAAACCCTCGGAGACGGGAACGCACGTGGATGACGCTGAAGGGCCAGCCCTCCTCGAGGTCCCCTTTTGTTGAGCCGTCAACATAAGCACCTTTTCACATCCCGAGGCGCTCACAGAAAACCTCTATCCTCTTGCGCGAGGACCGAAATACACACAACTCATCCCCAGCGCCAACACAACACACACACACCACCATCACCATGTCGAGGTCCTTCTACGTCGACTCTTTGATCATCAAGGATACCGTGCGCCCCGCACCGGTGGAGCATCCGGTGCGAGACTTCCTCATCCCCGTCAGCATGCATTCCACGAGCATGCTGGGTGTCAGCGCGCCCGTCTGCCCGTCTAGGAAGAGTGGGACCTTCTGCGTGTGTCCCATGTGCGTCACGTCCCACATCCACTCATCACGCAGCAGCATCCCCGGTCTTAAAAGTCAGTTTCCCGGCGCGGAGGCACAGTACTGCCACAGGATTGGCCACCATCCGTCCTCCGCTCTTACGCACCCGGGACAGACACCTGTCTGCACTCCCACCTACAGCGTCACAGATCCCCGGAGGTACCACTGCCTCTCCATAGGTAAGAAGTTTTTCCAAAGTTGACCGTAATTCCAAACTTTAAAAAAAACGAATTGCCTTGTTTAGATTCGTTTTTTACATTTTGAAAGTGAATCAAACTTTGGGGATGTTTTACGCAAAATTACGCACAGCATAATTTAGTGTCCGTTTTATAGTGTAATGTTTACAATGTTTCGATCGTGAAGGCAAACCCTTAATGTTTAAATGTTTCTGTCCACAGCCGCGTCCGAGAGCAGCCACATCCAGAACGGCAAGAGGATGCGCACGGCGTTCACGAGCACGCAGCTTCTGGAGCTGGAGCGCGAGTTTTCTACCAACATGTATCTCTCGAGACTGCGCAGAATCGAGATCGCCACCTATTTGAGCTTGTCGGAGAAGCAGGTGAAGATCTGGTTCCAGAACCGCAGGGTGAAGCACAAGAAGGAAGGCAAGGGCACCCAGAGGGGTGTCCACGGGGGCTGCAAGTGCGCCAGCAGCACCACCCACACAGACTACCCGAGGTCGGAGGACGAGGGGTCCCTGTCCCCGGCCTCCACCTCGGAGGAGAAGGAGGAGGTGTCCCCGATCTGATAGCCGGGATAGATTCAATCTTGGCAGCACTTAGTGACTATTCCCCCCGTGTATCCTCCTTGGAGCGTTATAAAGAAAAAAAACTCTCCGTCCACCCCATCTCCGCGCCTCATGAACTTGCTGCGTTATGTAAAATAAAGAGTACAACTATAGTTGTACGAGTTGTGTACACGTTTCCCGTGGCCCTACTGTACACCAGTGCACTGTTTATCCGTTTGAAATGTATCACGTGTGTATATTAAATACCCAAGATGAAGTACCTGCCTGCCTGCCTGCCCACCTGCCGTGTTTTAAACCTTGACTGGAGACACACCTGAGCTGTATCGCGAGATCTGCCCGAGCATCCAACCGGCAAATGTGAGATAATAACGGAATCCCACGCGCGTCATCAGTGAGGTTGTGTGGTGCAATGCAACCCGTGGTAATAGAATAGCCCTTTTGTGAATTTGTAAAATATGTATATTTATTTAAATAAAAACTTGTGTGCTCATACCTTTACATTGCGTTTTGCACTGCACGATTTTTTTATCATTTGAATGATAAATGATGCAAATATACAAAAACAGTTTTCCTTTAGAAAGTGGATAGTAAAACCGTTTATCTTTTTAACCATCATCACACTCTCTATCTATCGGTTATTTGTTCATCTATCAATCTATTAATCTAAACCATAGATCTTATCTAAGTATATAGGCCTACCATATAAAAAAATGTAAGACATTTCTGTAAGCTTCGATGAAAGTGGTTTAAAAAAAGTTATTCATTATATTATTATATCATTATTATTATTTTATTATTATTGTTGTTATTATTATCATTATTATTATTATTATTATTATTCCTTATATTCTTTTAAAGTCCAGAAGTATTTAAATATGAGCTAATCCTATGATCTTCAGAAGATATATAAGCCTATGTATCCTATAATAAGTAGTCCTATAGCATTTTCCATCTCGCTTAAACGTGTCGTTTCAAAACATCAGTCGATTTATTTAACCTTCATGGTGACACCTGACATTTCATATATCTTACGTTTAGACCGACTTGATCTTTAAAGGTAGTAATAATTTGTCCGCGTATATGGGCCATTTGAATGTGAAACGAGTGTATAAAAGCTTTATGACGACTATAGTTGTAGGCCTGGGTTCTCCTGAATCCTGACCACAAAAGGCTACCCGATCGCGCCCCTGGTGCACGGCCAATAGCCCATTAATGTTCGCTTTTCAAGAGATTTTGGTTGTCCAAAGCGAGTTTAATTGCGGTTTCGGTCCCACGTTGGTTGATTATTTCTTCAGAACCACAGAACAAGGATATATAGAACTGTGCAAAGGCTTTGACATGTTAGATTGTGCTGCCTTGGGACTCGTATTTAGCCCGGGACCCCCGACGGCTCTGGGCTCACAGGGCTTTGAAGAGGCAGCCCCGGGGTTCCTCCGAGTCCCAGAGAACGATTTAGTCACTGTTTCATTAGGCCCTATTTGAACCTTTCAACTTATGGTAAATTAAGGGGGCATGGCGAGAAAAATGGAATAGACTCCAAGGAGGGATTACGTAGGAGGGGCCATTGGAAATTAGCTAACGGTTAATTTAACGCGTTTCTGTCAAAGTTTGGGATACATTCCTAATTGAGAGGGGAAGCAGGTGAAGTCTTAGTCCAGCGTGGACCTATTCATGGCGGGAATAAATGGTGCCTATTCACGTCCCGCTGGTGATCATATATTATTGGGCGAAAGCCACCTAATGAATATATATTGTAGTTCTTATTAATCGAATTAAACGTCACCACCTCGCAGGTGTGCACGTGAAAGACCAGCAGAACAATTACAAACGCTTCAACAATGGAGTTGGTGAAAGTAAAAAACAGCGCCCCCCCCCCCTAACCCTAACCCCCTTTCCATGGACCCACTGGCAGTGACCCCGAGCCGCCGGGGCACCGAATATAGACAGAGGCTTCTTTTCTTGTCGAATCCACCCGGCCCATACCGAGAATGGGGCGAATTGAATTGTCTTATCTCCAAGATCAATATAGCCAGGGAGTCCAACCGTTCAGGTGAGGGCTTTTCGGCACGTATATATAATTCGATAGTTGCCGTGAGGGTCCGTTAATACATAGACTCCATGACCAATACACTCTCCAGATCGACATCACTCCGGAGAGGTCGGGCCATGGCTATTCCATTGAAAGTGTGGCAATTACGCATGACAAAGGACAATTAATAAGCGCGCGCCTTTCAGACTGTTGCAGCTGCTGTTTTATGGGGAGAAGCGCTCGAGTGCCAATGTGGAAAAGAGAGGGAGGGATAGGGTGAGAGAGAGAAAGAGAGAGAGAGAGAGAGAGAGAGAGAGAGAGAGAGAGAGAGAGAGAGAGAGAGAGAGAGAGAGAGAGAGAGAGAGAGATGGAGATGGAGAGAGGCGGAGGGGGGGAGAGAACCCCTGGTTCGGTAATGAAACTACCAGCGACATTTTCTCCTCAACTTCGACATGCCCTGACGTCTAAATCCGTCATAAATCCTTAACTCATTCTGTGCTTTATTCATGGGGGGGGGATTAATCTGGACACGCGCCCCTTAACCCTGTCTTTCACCCGACTCCTGGGAGGCGGTTAAACACGACATAACACGACATAACACGACATAACACTCCGATTTTATGGTCACCCTAAATTCCGCCCACTTGTTGAATTCCAACAAACACTTGCAATGGGCATCATGATACCCGGTTCCGTACCTGGATTTGGATCATTTTAAACGTATTTTATTTGAAAGTAGGCTATTGTATCACAGACTCATTTTTTTGTTGAACAAAGTTGACAATCAGTTATTGAATGGGAAATTAGCATATCTTGATAATCTCTGAATTCGTTTTTTAACATTTAGGCTAAAAGTAGACACTTAACAACTTGAATGCATTGGCGGTTTTCATTGATATTTATTTTTATCGATTAGATTATAAACATCAGGTAATCGGAAAGCATACAGAAGCAAACCTTTAATTGCGTTTAATCCTTTTCGGACAAGTCTCAGGATATGTATCCAGCTCATTGCCAGCTTGTAGGCCTACTGTTTGCTATTAAGACACTCTCAACCAACTGCTAGTTTGGGCTTTATTTTTTTAGATATGATATTTGGAGACCCTTGGAATTTGTGACATCACAGCAAGTTATATGGATCTCCCCGGAGCAGCGGAGCTCTGCAGCGCTGAGGTGCGGGGGAGGCGGCGGTCGTCGGGGTTGGATTCAGCACGCCGGACAGCTCCTCTGGGAACCGTCTCTAACCTCCTCTTCGGGTCCGTTGCCACTCAGTTGTCCATTGGTCACTCCACGCACATTGACGTCAGAACTCTTCATGGCCAATCACAGACCACCCGGTGACCACATTTCTTTACAGAAAGTTCTCATTGAGTTGTCAACAGCTGAAACGATTATTCCTGTTTTGTTATTTTCGAATACTAACAAAAATATAAATAATAAATACAATAAATATTCATATTTATAATATAGATTTGTAGTTTTGGTCTTCTCAGATTGGTCGAGTCGAGACTAAATGTTCTGAATTTGAATGCCATTGTTTTGTATTGCCAAACCCTAATTCTCCTTTATGATTTGTCTCAGTACTGTCTGACTTTAAACCCTACTCACTCCTTAATGATCTGTATCTGTACTCACAGTCTAACCCCTATACCTGCTCATAAATGACCTGTCTCTGTACTCACTAACCGCTACCTGCTCCTAAATAGCCTGTCTTTGTTTTAACTATCCAACCACAATCCTGCTTCTCCATGATCTGTCTCTGTCTAACCCCTGCTCTTTAACGACCTTTCTCTGTATATACCTTATAACCCCTACCTGCTCCTCAAAAACCTGTTTCTATACTAACTATCTGACCCATACGCTTCTTAATGACCCGTCTCTGTGCATACTGTCTAACCCCTACCTGCTTCTTAATGACTTGTCTCTGTACATACTGTCTAGATCCTACCTGCTTCATAATGACCTGTTTCTGTACATACTGTCTAGATCGTACCTGCTCCTCAATGACCTGTCTCGACCTATCTGACCCATACATGCTCCTTAATGATATGTCCATACTATAGACATATCATTAAGAAGCAGAGAGTAGACAATATAGTCTATACTGTCTAACCTCTTCCTGCTTCTTAATGACCTGTCTCTGTATATATGACCCCGTATACCTGCTCCTCAATGACCTTTCTCTATACTCACGATCTGACCCATTAACGATCAGTATTTGTACTGTCTAACCCTACCTGCTCCTCAATGACCCGTCTCTGTTTCCACTGTCCAAACCTTTGTTGCTCCTGACATTCCTGTTTCTGCAGTCAGTGTCTACCCCATATATGCTCTTTCATGATCTGTCTGTTTTCACTTTCTGAATTATACATCCATGTTCTGTAGGGTTGGTCATTTTTTGCAGTTGACGGTTGGATTTCTTTAGGCTAAGAATAGGCCTACAACATAGTTTTATCTGTTCTATGGATCTTGATTTTTTTTGTGGGAGTCACATTTGAAGTCAATATAAAGCCTATGAATTGCGCATTTACAGAGGAATAGCCATGTTCTATTGTGCTATATTGCGCCCCCTGGTGGCCGAAGAGGGTCATACTTTAGGTCCACTATTGGCTGTGGACGTTGCAGTGTCCTCCTCTAACGTTGTGCAATATATTTAACGCAACACACCCGAGCATTGAAGTGTCACTTGATACAAAGAGAGGATATAAAGTGTATGCCTCACGTTTAATCCCTTTTAATTAAGCGGAAGCGCCCATCTTTTGTTTCTTTGTTCTTGCGAGGCTTCTTCCCTTTATAATTATTGCTATTGCCTGTTTTATGACTCTTCAACACGTCAATACATGTCTTGACTTCCATCGAATATAGCGCCAAGGCGTGGATATAGTTACCATTTCGCGTGTCCTTACATTAGTGGCTGAAGAGCACCACACAAAAAGAGAAACCCTGAAAAAGCCTGCAGGCTGACGGTTGGGCTTAACGGCTAAAGTTAGAGGTCCTTTGTTTGGAGAACAAGGGACGCTGTTCTTTTCGCGCTTGCTCCGAGGAAACATGTGGAAGTGATTGTGCCTATCGGCTGGAGCGCTGTTTCTCGGGCTGCCAAGCGCTGAGCCTCCGGGTGAAATCTCGCTCGGATACCCCGCTTCACTGCCCCGAGATAGGTGACTCCTAATGAGCCATTATTCTGCCCACCCCTCGGTCCGACAGGTCAACCCCAGGCTACGAGATCTGGGGACTTATTGAATAGTAGACGGTCTATGTGGATAAACAGCTGACACACCTGCACCAACACGTAAGGGACCGTGCACACACGTACACGTACACGTACACACACACACGCACACACACGTGCACACACACGCACACACACACACACACACACACACACACACACACACACACACACACACAGGCACACACACACACACACACACACGCGCGCGCGCGCACACACGCACACGCACATACACCCTCTCTCTCTGTTCAGAGAGAGAGCATCACCAGTAGATATAAGATGGTGTTGGAGCGCCCTCTATGAGTTTGTAGATATCTTTGTGGTTTTAAAAAAACAACCTTTTCACATCATGTGGCCTGCAGGCAAAAAACGAATAGGTATGCATATTTGGAGGAAACGTTAAAAGAGAATAGAGCTTTTCGGT
Source organism: Gadus chalcogrammus (assembly GCF_026213295.1). Classification (NCBI taxonomy): domain Eukaryota; kingdom Metazoa; phylum Chordata; class Actinopteri; order Gadiformes; family Gadidae; genus Gadus; species Gadus chalcogrammus. The sequence goes on along the minus strand of NC_079423.1, from coordinate 3,990,839 downwards.
TGGCAAGATAGATATTCATGTTAGGGATGTTTAATAAGGGCCAATCAAACTTCATCATGGGCTTAAAACTAAAGATTGTTATCCAGAAAAATTCTTAGTTGAAAAATAAAAGGAAAACATATCTGTATGGAAATAAATACAACAAATGTTAATCTAATTTCAAACGACCAACTCGAAACGCTGCTGTTACTTTTTCTGAACGAGACTCTTATTTTGAAGGGAACCTCTGCGCTTGATGGGAGTAGAGGAGGAGAGGAGGGGGGCATTTCCTGCGAGTTATTTACTTTGAGCCAGATGATTAGTTTTTTTGGGGGGGAGGAGGAGTATGGACTGTAACATTGAATCAATTACAGGTCGCTGTAGCCCAGGCGCATTCAGAAACGCGGCTGTAGAAGTGGACGGAGCGGCGCACGTATGCTCGCTCTGCCGGCGAACAAACCACTTCTCCGGACACATACTGCACCTTGGACCGTTCCCTCCTGGAGCCTTTACGCTCCCGATGCGCATTGGATGTAATTAATCGAAAGGAATATAAAACCCTGGGATTGTAAAAGGTAATAGAATGGTTTGAATCTTGATCATCACCACTTGAGATCATTTAATGTAGTAACAAATTTAAGCTGTGTTGGCGCCCATTAATTGAGGGTGTGGGACTTGTTTTTTTTAATGTCAATTAAAAAATATATATATTCCAAAATAAAACAAACTTAACCTCATGAAATAGATAAAGTTAAATTACCACCACTTAAAATAACAAAGCGTTTTTTTCCTATAATTTGGAATCAGTTGAAAATCTGGTTGATTCCCTGCAAAAAAAGTTATTCCTCCCATGGAACTGGACCTGGGATGCCCACTCCGTTTCAGTTTCTGCAACACTTTATCGGGCGATAGGGATGATAGGAATTCTTGCTTATCGTCCACCATATGGTCTCACCTCCGGGGGCCTAGCGGGCAGACGTGGCTCCCTTGGCTGAATGAAAGTGCTTCTTTTCGGCCTCACAGCTGGAGGTGTCACCTCGCGGACTGAAGCGCTATTGTGGAGATGCCTGACACTTAATGGAAAACACATTGGAGAAAACCTATTCCTTTTTTTTCTACCCATTTTTTCTTCGCCTGCACATGGAATGCTTTAAAAAAGGAATATCTGCATCGCAATGATTCGAGGCTGCGGAACAGAAAGTGGCAAAAGGAAAGAAACTTTTGCATATGGGCAAACTGCTTTCTTCCAGAGTCACAACTTTTGAAGCACTATGCCGATGGATACAGGAGAAACGGCACGCGTATAGCGTAACTATATATTTAGTTTCTTCATTCTGCTGTTATAATTGACTTATTTTGTAATCGTCCAGAGGCGCTTCAAAAAAAAGTCAAGAGTCAAAGGTTTTAATGAGTGAGGGCTCATTAGGGATCCACTCCCCCGCTGTGTGGGAAAGACATGGCTCAGAAGAGAAGATTGATGATCATCTATAATCAATTAATCGATTCAGTACACACATGTGTGTGCCTGCTATTAAGCAATTGAACATCGTATTTTGTGCAAAATCAGAACAGGAGAGAGTATAGAGTAAACAGTGGGGCCACATTCCTTCAGTCTAGCGCACGAGCCTTAGACGAATAGAGCGACATGCAGACTGGGAATGACTTTTCGCTGAAATCTCATTTCGAAATGATGTGCTTACAAAGAGTTGTGTTGACACCCTGGCCAAAGTTGGTCTGCAATGTCTGGAGATTCTCAAGCGAATAATACTTTGTTGTGTAAGCGCGCGCGAGTGTGTTTGTGCGCGCGCGTGGAGGGCGTCCACTAATTATACTCTTGCTAAACCCAGGTTGGCACGGTAATTAGCCTGTCCTGTCTCGGATGAACTGAAGCCACAAAACACTTTGTCAGGGCAAACGGTTTATGGAATTATTTGGAAAAAGGGCCATTGTTCGATGGATTTCCCATAAAGTCCATATTGGACAAAGCGCACAAGAGACATGATGATTTCAAAGGAGAAAGGAAAATAAAAGACATGAAAACAGAGGTGCGGAGAGACTGTTTCAACTTCAGGGTTATGGTTATTAAGCAAGAGTTGAAGAGGCAGTTGGGGAAGTTTGGATGAACTCTTACAGCAGTGTGCTACCCAGTTATCCAGTGTGCTGGTTGGGTTGTTTCGCTCTTATTCATTTGTTCCCGGACAGATAACAGATAACTGAGCGTCACTGGACAACATCTATGGTCAAACGGACCATGATGGAACCAGTTCGATGTGTTTGTTGTTGTTTTTGAGAAATTCGATTTAAATTGAAAACGAGATACACTTTATATATTGGCCCTTGTTTTTCTGCGCGAATGCAATCCCCTTATATTAGACCATATCCTAAAGAAATTACGTAGCCTATATAGGTAGGCTACTATAAATGTTATTAGCATTTATAGTAAAGATATTTGTTTTTATAGTAGATCCACTATCGATCGTGGTAGTTAATGTTGAAACCGTTTTTTGTTGAAGCAATTTAGTTGGCCTATTCTTGTTTGAAATTTACAGAAAAGGACTGTAAAAAAAAATATGCGGAGACGAAACCGTCTCGACGCAGTCATAAAGCGGACT
>NC_079423.1:3980748-3983248 GCF_026213295.1 Gadus chalcogrammus | reverse complement strand
GGGGGTGCCAGCATGCAGGACAGCGGCGTGTACGAGTGTTCAGTGACGCACGTCATCAGCGGCCAGACCCGGGGCAATAGCGTGGCCATCACCGTATTCCGTAAGGAAGGAGGTCTCTCTCTTCTGATTGCGGATTGGCCAATCCGGATTGTTATGTCATATATTTATATTGTCTTTATCGATTCATTTATTTTCCTTGCGATCCCAAAAAGAATGTTGTTCTTTCTCTCTCTCTCTCCCTACCTCCCCTCCCCCTCCTCTCCCTCTCCCTCTCTCTCTCTTTCCCGGGCCGTAGAGGAGACCTCGTTCGTAGCCCTGGACCACAGTGGGATCGGCACCCTGGAGGAGGTCACCCTGCTGGAGCAGACAGAGTTCACCATCCTCCTGGACGCCTACCCGGCCCCCAAGGTGTCATGGCAACGCGACGGGGCCGCCATGCCAGAGAACTACTACCTGTCCACCAAAACCAGCTACATCTCAGGAAACCGGTGAGCTGCGGGGAAAAGATCTCAGCTATCGATTCACTTTATTTATATTGCACATTAAGCACAGATGCAAGTCTAGGGTTTAGCCTAAACTAATACTGATGGCTCGACTAAACTTTATGTCTCCACTAAACGAAAAGTATATGATATTGGTATATAATATATTATGTGTCACACGGCAGGTACGAAAGTGTTGTGACGCTTCGGCACCCCCTTGAGAAGGACAGCGGTAACTACAGCATCACAGCGCTCAGTGGAGACCATTCGGCCCACTTCTCCTTCATGCTCAGGGTCAAAGGTAAGCTGGAGGAGGATGGATGGATGAATGGAAACACAGATTGATGGATAGAGAGATGGATGGATGGATGGATGGATGGGTGGGTATGTGGCTATGTTGGTATAGCTGCAACGCGTGACTGACCACCATCACGGTACTCTCAGCCCCCAGTAGTTCGGTGGGCTTCCTGCCGGACTCGGCCCCGATGCTGGACCCCGACCGGGAGGACATGATCATACCCCTCCACTCCTCCTTCAGCCTGACCTGCCGCGGCCACTCCCCGCTCTACTGGAGCATGCCCTTTGACCTCCCCGAGCAGACGCAGGCGGACAGCAGCGGCCTCTTCGTCTCGGCCGTCACCGTGGAAGCTGCCATCGTCCACCACACGGGCCGCTACAGCTGTCACTATGCCAACGCCCCAGAGGACGACGAGCCAGCCAGCATCTACATCTACGTGCCAGGTACCCAGTCTGTGTGTGTGTCCGTCAGTCTCTTCGTGCCAGGTACCTGTCTGTCTGTCTGTCTGTCTGTCTGTCTGTCTGTCTGTCTGTCCGTCTGTCTGTCTGTCTGTCTGTCTGTCTGTCTGTCTTTCTCTTCGTACCAGGTACCCCTCCGTCTGTCTGTCCGTCTGTCTGTCTCTTCCTACCTGCCTGTCTGTCCGTCCGTCTGTCTCTTCATACCAGGTACTCCGTCCTTCTATCTGACTTGTCTCGTCTGCCTGGCTAGCTCCCTAGCAAAACCCCTTTTAGTCAGCTGTTCTCTGATTGGCCGAGTGCTGTTGCCCCGCAGACCCAGAGGTGCCCTTCCTGCCCCTGTCCCTGCTGTCCTTCGGGAACCACATGGTGTCGGAGCCCAAGGACATGGCCATCCAGTGCATGGTGTCGAACCCGGAGGCCAACGTGACGCTGTTCGACGTGTACACCCAGCAGCCGGTGGCCAGCACGTACGACAGCCAGCGCGGCGCCATGGGCGTGTTCCCCGCCGGCACGTACGCCTGCAGGGCGCTCATCAACGGGCAGGAGCACATCAGCCAAGAGTACATCGTCCACGGATTCCCCCCCGGGACAGGTGTGTGTGTTTGTGTGTGTGTGTGTGTGTGTGTGTGTGTTTGTGTGTGTGCGTGTGTGTGTGTGTGTGTGTGTGTGTGTGTGTGTGTGTGTGTGTGTGTGTGTGTGTGTGTGTGTGTGTTCATGGTCCTGTGTGTGTGTGTGTGTGTGTGTGTGTGTGTGTGTGTGTGTGTGTGTGTGTGTGTGTGTGTCATGGCGCGCACATCTTTCAGCAGCGATAAGGGTGTGTGACTTTTATGTGTTCACTGATTTTATGTTACATGTTACATGTTGGGGAGGGAGTGTGGACGGGTGCATGCATGCCCTGACAAGATAATTTCAAACCCACGGCGTGCATGTGGCTGGAGAGCTGGTGGCTGAACCATGTCTCTCCCGTGTGTTCTCCCAGGCACCTCTGACCTCCACGTGGAGCTCAAGGCCCAGAGGACCGCCCTCCTGGTGGGGGAGACCCTCAACATCAGCTGCATAGCCCACGGACCGAACCTCCTGGAGGACCACTGGAAATACCCCGGGAAGCTGGTGAGACAACGAACCGCCCGAAACCCCCACCACCACACTTCCCCCCTAACCCACCAATACCCGCTAGCGTTCCCTTAAAGTCAGCATCCGTCTTTATCCTCCTGGCAGCTTTCTATTCTGAACACAGAGTTTTGTTTGTGGTCGTGACACCA
>NC_079423.1:3943248-3973248 GCF_026213295.1 Gadus chalcogrammus | reverse complement strand
GTCCCTCAATTCAATTCAAAAGAGCTTGATTGTCATGGAAAATAAACATTGCCATTGCCAGAACAGTGGAAAAGTTAAAGAAAGGAAAAGGAAAGAAAACTTACATTGAAAGCACGATGAAAAGCTGAAACAAAGTTAAATATAATGTACAAGTAGCGTAGAAAGGATGAGGTAATGGTCAGGATAGGAGTGATAATGGTAATGAAACCATTTCCCGGCACTCTCTCCCCCACCAGGTCCCATCTACATAATCACAGAGTACTGTCTCTATGGCGACCTGGTCAACTACCTCCACAAGAACCGCGAGAACTTCATCAACGTGCAGCCAGAAAAGAGCCGGAAAAACCTGGACATCTTTGGCATCAACCCGGTGGACGAGAGTAGCCGCAGGTAACCTTCCGTCCCACCAACAACCTCCTTCAGCCCGGACCCACACCCATAACCTTCACCTTAGACCCACACCCACGACCTCCTTCACCTTAGGCCCACACCCACAACCTCCTTCACCTTAGGCCCACACCCACAACCTCCTTCACCTTAGACCCACACCCACAACCTCCTTCTCCTTAGACCCACACCCACGACCTCCTTCACCTTAGACCCACACCCACAACCTCCTTCACCTTAGACCCACACCCACAACCTCCTTCACCTTAGACCCACACCCACAACCTCCTTCACCTTAGACCCACACCCACAACCTCCTTCACCTTAGACCCACACCCACAACCTCAATCAACCCGGAGCCACACCCACAACCTCCTAATATATAATAATATTATAATAAACTATCAAAATATAATTTGCAAACAAAATGTAATAGCTTCTTAACCAGGAACCCAAAACATGTTTAAAATGTCAGTGTTATGTAGTACTGTTATGTTCTATGATAAAGTATCCACACTCAACCAACCCCGTTCACACAACCCCCCCCCAACCCCCCCCCCCCACCCCCCCCCCCCCCACCCCCCCCCCCCCCCCCAGCCTGTCTGGCATCTTCACGTAATCCAATCCCGGCTCTTAAGTGATCTCGTTTTCACTCTAACCCTATTACCATAGAGCTACCTGTTAATTGTGTCGATGTGGTTGAGAACCAAACACCCCCTCACCACCACCACCACCTCCACCTCCAACCCGTCACCCCCCCCTCTCCCCCCCAAGGGGGTCAACCGGGTTGCCTGAATGAGTCACGCCGACTACACCTCAACCCCACCACAGAGATGTGTCAGTGGTGTTCCTTACCACCATGTGTGGTCCTTATTCCCACGATGCATCACTCCCTTACCCAGTCTTTATCTCGCCATACCCCTTTACATAAACGTAACCATTGAATACCGTAACAAAACCCTTTCTAGCTTTATACCTAAACTTACCCCAAAGCAACATAATATTGCTCAAGCGTAATGTCAACAATCACAGTTAAAATCCACGGAGAGGGAACATAGAATGCTCGCGCTCTCAAACTAAGAGGATTCTGATGTGCAGTTTTGCATAAAGTAGGGTGGGGCCTACATTTTATATTCCTAGAAGTAGGTCACTATGAAAATTTGAATTGCAGTCAATCATGAATTCACAGTACTATCGTCACAGGCATTCAAACATTCAAAAAACCCTTTTAAAATCTGTAACTCTGCATGAAAACAGGGCAGTATAGGGAAGTATGGTGTGATTCCCAGGCCGTCCTGTAACCGGTCTGGTTTTTCCTCATCTCGCCACACAGCTACGTCATCCTGTCCTTTGAGGGCAAGGGAGGAGACTACATGGACATGAAGCAGGCGGACAACACCCAGTACGTGCCCATGCTGGAGATGAACAGCTCCAAGTACTCGGACATCATGCGCTCCAACTACGATCACCCCCCCTCGCAGAAGGAATTCGGTGAGAGAGAGAGAGAGAGAGAGAGAGCGCCCTCTGACTGTTTAATAGAAATTCTTAATGTGTTCTCTGCCTTTTTGTTGGATCGGAGATTTTATTATGGTGGTTATTTACTCAACGTGTTGCTTTCACCTAAACTTCCTACCTATCACCAACTCTCACCTAATACCTAAACTACTACAAACCTTAAACCTGAACTTAATATTAAACCTTGACGTCATATTTTACCTTACATTCCTTAACCATTACCAAAGTGTCCATCCTTAATCTATTACCAAAATTGGGCTTCCTTCATCTGACATACAATTTTGCTATCCCCTAACCTCAGTACTAAATTTACCCTTAACTTCAAAAAGTCGACCTTGTCTCACTGCACTCCTTAAGTTAGCCGGGCATTAGCGCTGTATTTGTCTCCATGTTGGTGTAAGGCTGCACCCCTGTCAGTCTCTAGCTCTACCCCAGCCCTGTAATTACACAGACTGGATAATAGTTCCCTGGCTTCCCCCTGCCGCGAGCCAAAAACCTGGCTGGTGCAGCCGCTGCTATATTTACAGTGAGCGGGCGGACACCCCCCTCTTTTAGTCTGGCTCCTAACTGCCTGTTTTTATTTCATTCATTCTTTTCCATGCAGACGGTGAGATGGACAACCTGCTGTCAGAAGATGGCAAGGACGGCCTGAGCACCACCGACCTGCTCAGCTTCACCTACCAGGTGGCCAAGGGCATGGAGTTCCTCGCCTCCAAGAACGTGAGTCCAACTTCAACACCGCCGCTGGGTGCAGTCCCAAAGCGGTCAGACCCACTCTCAGTGGAAACCAGGGTTTTAAAAAAAAAAAAACTAAAAGCTAGGTCTTCCTGGTTGGTTGGCAAGACATCACTTGGTGGGCTCTCTGCGAGTGACCTGCGAACCTGTTGCTACGGTGACAAAGGTTGGAGTGATGCGGTGGTGGTGGCGGCGGCTGGTGCTTTGGGCCTGTGCTGATGACAGGCCTGCCGCCCAGCAGGACTGCTTTTAAACCCAGGGTTCCTCTGAGATAAGCCGCCCTCGTGCCAACGACGAGAGGCGAGTGTGTTTGAATATAGCCGGGGACCGGCCAGGGTAGAATTAGCCTTCGCTCCCAGCTACTCATTCCCTCTCCCTGGTTATTATCCCCTGGTCAGGGCCGGCCATGTTTACACTAAGGCCCAGGCGTTGGAGGAAACACCAAGTGGAAATTCTAAAGGATTATTACAAATTATACCCCGAAAAAATGTCCCACAGACAGAGAGGCAGATTTAGATGTGGCGAGTAAAAGCTTGACCGACCGACCGACTGCATAACAAAACGGATGTTTTCGGTCGGGTCGGTCGAAGACTTGAAGCACTGGGACTGGCAAACAAACAACAGTGAGGGACGGTGGAAGATGCTGAGTTTGTCGTTCTGATGGTGTGTATGTGTTCTGCCTCCCTCAGTGTGTGCACCGCGATCTGGCGGCCCGGAACGTGCTGCTGTCCCAGGGGAAAATCGTGAAGATCTGCGACTTCGGCCTGGCCCGAGACATCATGCACGACAACAACTATGTCTCCAAAGGCAGCGTAAGTCTGTCTGTTTACCTGTCTGTCTGTCTGTCTGTTTACCTGTCTGTCTGTCTGTCTGTCTGTCTGTCTGTCTGTCTGTCTGTCTGTCTGTCTGTCTGTCTGTCTGTCTGTCTGTCTGTCTGTCTGTCTGTCTGTCTGTCTGTCTCTCTGTCTCTCTGTCTGTCTGTCTGTCTGTCTGTCTGTCTGTCTGTCTGTGTGTCTGTTTGTTTGAAAGCACTACAATTCAGCAGATAGAGCAGGTTGTAGAAGGGGAGGTGTAAGGATTTAAGTTCGATCTCTCATGGTCCAGATGTCCTTCAGCAAGGCATATAACTGCTATCTGGCTGACATCACCAATGGTGTGGGTGCATGTCCGATCGGGATGACTGGAAAGAAGATCGAAAACCTTGAGCGTGCCCAGATTAGGTCAACTCAAGTGTCTATTTTTTAGATTTCAATTATTCTACTAAGGCCAACCCAGACAATTGGTTGTGGTTTATATGCTTTATTTGAAATGAAGATGGCTTCCATGTATAGGATACAGGTTTTGTTTGCATTGATATGGCCTCCATGTGTATGCATATTGATTGTGATTGTCTTGCGTTGAACAGACCTTCCTGCCGGTGAAGTGGATGGCACCAGAGAGCATCTTTGATAACCTGTACACTACCCTGAGTGACGTGTGGTCCTACGGGATCCTGTTGTGGGAGATCTTCTCCCTTGGTTAGTTTACACATCAAAGACACACACAACTTTAAGTCATAAATGATGTGTATATATCCGACTGTTGGAGCCTATACAGTATATGTTTATTTGGAGTCAAACTTTTCCGAAGTTGATGGGACATTTTCAGTGGGAACATTTGTATGACATAAAAATTACATTAAATACAAAAGTAAGGCTTTCAAAGTAACAGGAAGTGAGATCATGGAGGTATCAGGAACTGATGAGAGCGTTGTTGTGGGTTTGAAGGTGGGACTCCGTACCCGGGCATGGTGGTAGACTCCAGCTTCTACAACAAGATCAAGAGTGGCTACAGGATGGCCAAGCCAGAGCACGCACCGAGCGACATGTAGGTGGCACCCCGACTGCATCATATTTGTATATGTGTGCACGTAAACGTTCCTAAATATACCTTTCTTCAGCTTTATAGTTATTTACAAAAGCAAATTTATAAATTATACTGGAATTATTCCATTATGCTAAAAAAGAAGCCTCTTTATCTGCAGTTTTGAGCTAGTAGCTCTTGTGCTAAGCTACCTGTGTTGGTTAGCTTTTGTGCTAAGCTACCTGTGTGTTTCTGTACCTGGGCGTGTTCAGGTATGAGGTGATGATGCGGTGTTGGAACAGTGAGCCTGAGAAGCGTCCTTCTTTCATGGAACTGACTGAGGCTGTGGCCTCCCTCCTTCCCTCCAGCTACAAGAGAGTGAGTCTCTCCTCCCAACACTCTCTGAACTTTGACCTCTCCACGCTTAAACACCTGCTTTCTACCTCACACTCATGACCTCACAAAGTCATCCACAACCTGATACATTTTGTCCCTGAGGCATTTTGTTCCTGAGCCAATGCAATGTGTTCTGCCCAAAGACCACTCCAGTTTATCTGTTAGTTTATCTGCATAGCACGTTAAAAGGTTTCACAGTAGATCGCTTGCCCTCTCGTTCACTAAAAGCTCTCAGACTAGGACCATGGGGTGATGATAGGGGGTGGTGTACATTTTTGTGTGTCTGTGTGAGAGAGAGAGAGAGAGAGAGAGAGAGAGAGAGAGAGAGAGAGAGAGAGAGAGAGAGAGAGAGAGAGAGAGAGAGAGAGAGAGAGAGAGAGAGAGAGAGAGAGAGAGAGAGAGAGAGAGAGAAAGAGAGATAGAGGGGGGGGGGGGATAGAGTGAGAGAGAGAGAGAGAGAGAGAGAGAGAGAGAGAGAGAGAGAGAGAGAGAGAGAGAGAGAGAGAGAGAGAGGGGGGGATAGAGAGAGAGAGAGAGAGAGAGAGAGAGAGAGAGAGAGAGAGAGAGAGAGAGAGAGAGAGAGAGAGAGATGGGGGGATAGAGAGAGAGAGAGAGAGAGAGAGAGAGAGAGAGAGAGAGAGAGAGAGAGAGAGAGAGAGAGAGAGAGCGTGAGCGCATGTGTGTGTATTAGCGTCTTTATGTGTTTCTGCGGTTTCTCGGGCCCCCAGGGTGACAACAGTGTAAAACAGGGTGCTGTGGGTGCTAAGACCTGTGATTAAAAGGTCAATGTACCAGCTGGAGGTCTTTCTCACCCACCAACACCCACCACCCCCGTGCTCCAACGCCCTGCCATAATGAGCCTCTTCAGGCTGTTAAACACAGCAGCACACATGGTCGATGAAGGACCTCACCGCCACTCCACGTGGCATGGGGGGGGTTCAAGGGTTTAGTGTCTCCGCATACTCATGCTCACACACTCCCACGTACACACAATCACGCACACGTACTACACACACACACACACACACACACACACACACACACACACACACACACACACACACACACACACACACACACACACACACTGCAGTTCCTTGTTTGCTCATTTGGGTTTAAGCAAAACGAACGGCCTCTCTTCCGTTATCAGGTCCATTGGCCGAGCATAGAATAGATTAGTTCTGGGGTTTACAGGCACTTAATGGACAGATAAATGTTTTAAAATGATGGTTTAAAAGAATGGAGAACACACTAATGAAACAGTCCTCTGCTGCCACATGACTCCAGTCTTACCACCGATTGCTGTCCTTCCTCCTCCTTCCTTTTCTACCATCTCCACATGCCTACCACCTTATCCTCCTAAATCTGAACGATTAAAATAGTCTTCAAAAGAGAGGAATATGAAAATAAATAACCTAGCTAAATTCTCTCTCCCCTCCCCCTCCTCCTCCCCATCTCCTCCTCCTCCTCCTCCTCCTCCTCCTCCTCCTCCCGCCTCCAGTGCTACGACCGGGTGAACCAGGACTTCCTGAAGAGCGACCACCCGGCGGTGACCCGCGTGTGCGTGGACACGGACTTGCCCGTCGACGACAACGCCTACATCGGCATCGCCTACAAGAACCACGGCAAGCTGAAGGAGCGCGAGAGCGGCTTCGACGAGCAGCGCCTCAGCTCCGACAGCGGCTACATCATCCCCCTGCCCGACCTGGAACCGCTGTCGGACGACGAGTACGGCAAGAGGAACCGCCACAGGTGAGCAGTTGGCACACTCTTGCAAACCTGGGTTGAAGCTGCTCTCGCTTTACGACCTTACCAAATGTCAGATTTCTCTGACATTTGGAAGTGTTGCTATTCACTGACCCGTGATTGACCGGCAGCAACGGATTCCCCGAGCCGATAACGGAAAAGAGGTCCCGATGGGTCAGAAATGTCCCAGGAGCGTTCTTGAATTGAAATTGGCTCCTACAGAGGCAGACACAGTCTACCACTACAGATATTCTCTTAGCGCATTTCACTCATTAGTAGCTGACAGAAAGCTAGGTCATTTCCATTACATTCAAATGATAGCTCTTTCAAATCCAACACACTAATTTTTTGTGATGCGTTTTTGAACGTGCTGTACCTACAATAACTACTACTATACACACATCACGTCTGTTTGGGATTCCTACAGATACTCGCTACTATATCGTTTTTTAAAAGTGCTCAAGGCATATCTTTCAGCTATTTGTTGCCATTTATTTTTATACCATACTTTGGTATGGGTATAGAAATTACACAAATCAGCAGAAAAATCCCTAAGCAAGATGCTTAATGACCTGTATCTGAAATCAATGTAGGTCGCTTTGTATAAAAGCATCCACTAAAATACCCTAGTAAAAAGTCATGCCAAGGAACTGCAGATGTAACCTAGCATCCTGGCTAACCCTGACACATTGACTAAGATGTTTTCAATACAATACAGTCCCACCCCAAATAGATTCATGATAAATATTGAAATAGGCAGGGTACAACATCAAAGTGCCACCACAGTCACACATGGATGTAAAGGTCTAGCAATTACTGTATGTTGTATGTCCTGGCACTTACAGTTTTTTCCTATCGTTTTCGGTCATGTACCCATACTATGGTCACTTTTCCCTATCACTTAACACAGTGGGCTTTAGAGACACACACCTCTGCATATCTGTTAACCTTTGGTGCAAAATGCACTACAACAACCACACCACAAACAATGCTGCCATAACTTAACACATGTTTCCTCTCAGAACACTATGACCTAAAAAACACTAACATCTTGAAGCATTGCCAATTGCATATATAAAATGTTGCTGTGTCCTCCAGTTTGGCATAGATTTCCTGTAGTGTTGCATTGAAAAAAAGAGAAAAAACACAGACAAACACTTCTTTGGACTACAGTAATAAAGTTTGTAATATTACAGTATGACAATCCAAGCCAAGTATCTGCTGACAGTGTTCATATGTCGGTTTACCTCCCACAAAAGATGTCACAATTGAGTGTGGTAAATGTACTGTAATTGTAAATACAGTAAATACTGTAAGTGTTTTATGAGAAACTGAGAATAACAATTTTCAGTTTTTGTAATGCAAATTACATACAGTAAGTACGTAATATATGATCCAGAAACAAAGAAGGCCCTTTTTCAACGAGGCACAAATTACATGTAAAACACCTGAGTAGTTCTTTAGCTGAGTAGGTCTTTAGCTGAAATGACCACCAGATGTTTTGCATTGCAAAACTTATCCTCTGTGTTTTGTACAGATCATTGTATGTAGTGTTGCTTTTACGTAAAAAAAGTAATTCCATGCCAATTCACCAAGAACTATGGTGCACAGGGGGAAAAAAATCTAAATTACTGTAAAATAAAATAAATAAACTATAAACTAAATATTTTTTCTTATTCAAACATGTAACTTCATTTGTCTGTCCAAATGCAGCATCTTTCCATCTACAGTGATCTAAATTACTGTTAGGTTTTGAACAGAAAGTTCACTGTTTTGAACAGAGTATCTAAACATTGGTAAAATATGCTGTAGTTCCACAGCGTTTTGCCGGTAGTGAACATTGACTGGGGCAGGTATCCATGAAATTTGGAAGAAGGCGTCATTGCCAGCATTTGTATCTTAGCATAGGGGCAAGTAACCACAGTTTGGTTCACATGGTGTACTGGTATGCTCACTGTGTGAAGTGTTTAGGGAATGTGAACATGGTTTAGGTAAATTGCCTAAAACGATAGGAAAAAACTGTAATGTACACACTTATTGTATGTTGTATGTCCTCACACATAAAAATAGTACTTAATAGCGTCTTACCCTAGCTATCTTTGTTGTTTACGGGGAATGGGTTAACCTAGCAATTATAAATGCTAAGCACTTTTCGTACCGACAGCGATGTATTGTTTCTCTTTCTTCTGACAAATGTACTTATTGTAAGTCCCTTTGGATAACAGCATCTCCTAAATGCCCTCAATGTAAAATGTAGAGGTCTAGCGAGATGCTGAGCATGTTCCTGGTGTCCTCCCGTAGCTCCCAGACCTCTGATGAGAGCGCCATCGAGACGGGCTCCAGCATCTCAACGTTGGCCAAGCGAGAGGGAGAGACCCTGGAGGACATCACCATGCTGGACGACATGTGTCTGGACTCCAGCGACCTGGTGGAGGACAGCTTCCTGTGACCTTCATGTCCCCTGCCGGGACTCTCCTCCAGACCCTCCCCTCCCCCCAAAGACCCTCAGAGACCCTCTTAGACTTTGGTACATGGACCTTCTCAGATACCCCCCCAGCCCTTCACCTCCGAAACCTGCCTCTTGACCGGGATTGCCCCACCAGGAGGAGAGAAGCACATACCACTTCGTCCTGTTCTCTTGGGGAGGGGGGGGGTCTTTTGGTGTTTGACTTCATGAAACGTCTCCCTGGGCTCTGCTCCCTAGTGGTCTGGAGGGAGGACGTGGTGAATACAACGACAATGAATGGACTCTCCGAGCCAGGGGTTCCAGAGCAGAGTTTGGTAGCGTGAGAACGGACTAACCACGCACCAACCGGGGAGAAAGAAAATCCAAAAACGGGAGGGATGAGGTTTCTTATTCCGTAGGGCATTTTTTTGTAATATACGTGCAACGATACAATCGAGGAAGGAGGATTCAGTTGTTTGGGTGAAAAATTACCACTGCATTAGCTTATCAGAACCACTAGAGATCCACTGTTTAGACGTGGCCAGTTTCCTTGGTTTACATAGAGATCGTGAGTGACAATCAATAGTCCCCCCCCCCTCGTCCCTCCCTCAACCACATCCCCCCTCCCTAATTATCACCTGATGCTGGTACAATCAGTCTCATTAGATTAAAAAAAGCACAAATTTTATGTTACAATTTTTGTACGTGACAGTATTATGTTGGCTAATGAAACGGCTCATGAAATGGCTAAAGCAACGGTTAACGAAAAGCAGCGGTACAAATATATTTTTTTACGTCACCAATGTGTAAACATGTAATGTTTGTGAATATTAGAGAACTGCCACAGAGTTGTGAGGAGAGGACTAACGGACGTGCCGAAGTCAAATCTTTATTTGTACCGTCTCCGCTTTCCCATGACAGCTTGCTCCAGTTATGGGTGTGTCTAAGAAAGCCCAGCCCAGCGTGATTGTATTGTACATAGATTGAGAGTGATTTTATATAACAGAGTTATTGACAATAAGATTACAGTATTTTATATGAAAAAAGAAGCACATATTAATCCACTGCATCCGATGGTTGAGCCTTGTTCAGAAATAGAAAACCAAACTCAAAATGTGGCAGACAATGGACTACACTTCTGGTCAATTGAGGACTTTCAGCTCATAACGTTTTACACTGCAGTTTTGAAGTACTGCTCCACAACGACACACACCTTGTTCATTTGTATTAGTCATGGAAACTACAACAAGAAATGATTCTCTACCAAAGCACAGAGGACTATGTTTGTTTCAGTTTAATTACTTTCAGTCGACCACACTTTAATATAAGTTTCCTTTTGCCTAATATAACGCACCACAATGACAAAAATAAAAATAAAAATCTATGCCTTACTCTGCATGTTACCAAAAAGTAGCTAGAAGATATATAGCCATACCAGCATATTTGTTTACCAAGTAGAACCTTAGTATACAAATAAAAATACACCAGAAAGGAGAATAGGGAGAAGAAAGTGTTTTAGCTCCTTTGGAGGCGAGGGCTTTGGATCGGAGCCCAGACACTTGGACAGAAGCCGTATTCCTCCTGATCCTCCAGCTAAATCCAGCGCACCGTACACCCAAACTCTCCACCCCTCTCACTGGCACTATCCCCTCTCTGCCCTACTGCCGGCTGGAATACGTGGAGACAAATTGGCGCCAGTGCGCTTTCCTTCTTTATCTTCTGCTGCGCTAATATTGTTGTACGCATTGTCCTTGGCTTCAGTACTGCCTTCCCTGTGGTAGCCTACACCTCCGTTGGTACGTTGGGTCAGTATAGCCCCAGGCCGCTTCTCCCAATACACACATTATTACTCTGTTTTCCTATACATTATGTACATTCAGATGATTTATATTTCAATAAAAGATTTATAATGTAACTCTTGCCATTTCTTTTTGTTTGCTAATGTTTGGTTGGTGTTTCGGTATATTAGTTAGGAGATTTTAGGTTTAGGTATGATGTTAGAGAAAGTTCATTTTAGGGAGGTTAGATAAATTCAGGTGTTAGAGAGGGTAAGAGATTATTCAGTTGAGGCATTAGAGATTATGATTATTTACTTTCCCTAGTTCTGCACTAATTTCTGAGTTAAGTAGCCTACCTGCTTTCAATAATTTTAGTGATTGGGTTCACGCGTAACATTGTCAGAGTGTGTGTGTGTGTGTGTGTGTGTGTGTGTGTGTGTGTGTGTGTGTGTGTGTGTGTGTGTGTGTGTGTGTGTGTGTGTGTGTGTGTGTGTGTGTGTGTGTGTGTGTGTGTGTGTGTGTGTGTGTGTGTGTCTGTGTTTGTGTTTGTGTGTGTTAGAAAGAGATATTGCGTGTGCATATATATAGCTGTGTGCGCTTAACTGTGGACTTCGAACGGTACATGCTGTATGTCCGTCCGACTGAGTCTTGAACATTAACAGTTACTGTAATTTCCCACCAGAGGGCGCAAGTGTCAACGAAATATAAAAAACACCGAGGAGCCCTAAAAGCCGCGTCAAATGGTGGTCTGGCCTCAAGGCACCAATGATAACCAAATACCTGAAACAAAAGCCATGCTGTTTCAAGCTTTGAAGAGCTTCTCCATCTGTACATGACGGTAGTATGCTTTGCCGCAAAGAGGACCGTATAACGATATCTGTGGCCACTTTCTGCTGCCGACAAAGTAATGAGCTCCGGCATATTTAATATTTATCATTTTCCAATTTATTACATATAAATAAAGTTATGGAAATGGCTACATCTTTTTTTTTTTATAGAAGAACAATTTCACAGTAGCCTACATTGCACAAAGTTGTAAAGCTTTTTTTTTTATAAGACACATATTTTTGCTTTCAACTAGCCTATAGATCGAATAGCCGGGACACATCTGTTGTTAATAACAATCTATTTTGATTTCTGTAATATTTTCAATTAAATCACATCCTAGCTGATATGGCCTGGCCAGCCCCATCTTTCTTTGTATACAAGAATCCTAACATTGACACTCCCCAAGCCCTCCCCAAACCCCTCACAAAACCCCTCCCCAAAAAACTACCACCTGCGCTGGTCTCACAGCAGGTCAGAGTGGACAGAACATTATTTTCATGTTATTTTTTTCTTCCGCCTATTGACTCGGAGGGAGTCAAATTGACACATTGTGACAATAATGTTTTTTACAAAATGATTTTTGGTTTTATGCTGTAGTGCTGGTTTTATGTCGAGTAAGTGTTGTCGAAATAAAAGCAGCCACTTCTACTTTAGAGAAACAGCAGCAATCAAGGTAAAGCATCTTATTTATGGCAAAGAAGGTGAGCAAAGATGCAAGCTTGTCTTTATGTCCTGGGTGAACAGCCTATCCTTAAAGAATCTGTATGAATACATTACTTATTTTCACATGAGAAAAGGCCTCAAAGGCTCAGGCCTACAATGTTTTAGAAAACCGATCCCAATGAGGTCGACCAAATATTTGGCCTGAACACAATGCTGCCTTTAATGCTCAATGGACACAAAATATGATTTACCAACACGGTGAAGGATCATTTACGGCGGTGAAAAAGAATAGCGAGGCCCGACCAGAAGCCACGGCCCCACCACAGTGGGCGGCTTGGGGGGTGGGGGGGAGAAGGAATGAAATTGTATCTCATTTTACTGCGTGAGAGTGAGAGGCAATCCGATTTGTGTATATTTGGCTGCACGAGTGATGTTGGGACGATTAGATTAGGGATCTCTTTAGTTTGTTTGACACGTAACATCAGTCTGCCTGGTGAAACTGGACGCCGCTCGGGCGGCCTTAACAGCCGCTTGGTCTCCCCACGCCGCCCCGCTGGGAGCAGGGCGTGTGCGCCTGCGCCTTGTGCGCCTGCGCCATGAGCGCACTGCTCTCGTTTCAAACACCCCTCTCGCAACTGTATGTGTGTAGCTGTGTGTGTCTGTGTGTCTGTGTGTGTGTGTGTGTGTGTGTGTGTGTGTGTGTGAGTGTGTGTGTGTGTGTGTTATCGTGTGTGTGTTTGTGTGGCTGGGAGGGTGGGTTGTGTGTGTGTCTGAGTGTCTGTGTGTCTGTGTTTTTGTGTGTGTGTGTGTGTGTGTGTGTGTGTGTGTGTGTGTGTGTGTGTGTGTGTGTGTGTGTGTGTGTGTGTGTGTGTGTGTGTGTGTGTGTGTGTGTGTGTGTGTGTGTGTGTGTGTGTGTGTGTGTGTGTGTAAGTGTGTGTGTGTGTGTGCGTGAGTGTGTGTGTGTTTGTGTGGGTGGGTGGGGGGGTATTTATGTATTTTCCAGACCCGGGCCTAACGAGGGGCCGTTGTGGCCCCCACCCCTGTAAGCGATCCTTTGATTGATCTGTCATTAAGAAAACGAACATACAAGAAACATTAACCTTGTCACAACAAGATATGCTTGGAGCGGTGTCAGTTTTCACCTTTGACCTCAGATGAAATTTGCTCCTTTGTTTGAAAACATTCGGACAGAATAGGCGAGAGGCAAACACAAAATGCAACTAGTCTAGTCAATAGACTACATATAATACACAGGGATGGCAATTCAACCACGTTTGTCTCACTCTCCCTCTTTCTTTCACTCTCTGTCTCTGTCTCTGTCTCTCTCTCTCTAGGTCCCTATCTTTCTCTGTCTTCGTCTCTATCTTTCTCTCTCTGCCTCCCTCACACAAACTGAGCTCCTTGTCTGATTTATAGTGCTGCAGACTGTGTGGTCGGTGTGTCGCTGTAAGGCAGGGAATAAAAATGCTAACTCATGACTGGGAAGAAGTTATGCTCGCAGATATCATATGAGTGGCTCTAGGCTCAGACAGTACTGTGTTTAAAGAGTATTTCATAAAATATTAAAATATTTCAAAGGCATGGTTTTAGCCCAGCCTTTTTAGCTGTTATACATCGATTAACCACTTCCTTTATGTATACAAATATATATAGATAGACATGCAATGCATCATTGCTTGTCGAAGACATAAAGAAAGAAGTTTTGATGATAAGATAACGAGAAGCCTGGGGTCTTGGTTAATTTTTCAAAGAGACCATGGTAAAATCAACAGAAAATTTAATATTATACTTTTATTTTCCGGAACATTATCATTTCATGTTCACCCCGGGGGGAAAGGAAGTATCTAGCTGTCAAATATTATCAGGACTTTGGAACACATACACATGACACACACATTCTCCATAATTATAATCACCACAACTTCTACTAGTAATAGTACTACTGTTGCTATTAAGACTACAAGTATTACTAGTTGAATACGTTTAATACTGATCAGATTATACCGCTAACTACTACCCTAACTACTACTACGACTACTATGTCTTATATTTGCACAACTAGTCTATTACAAATATTGTTCGACTAACTACTACGGCTGCCTCCAATGCTACTACTAACAATGATGACAACATTACTAACATGATTGCTGCTGATTTCTGAGATTTCATAACGGGGTAAAATAAACAGAAAATATGCTCAAAGGGGGAACTGCATTATAACCTTTTGCTATACACAGAAACAAGAAAGAAATGAAAAATAGTAGACAAACGGTGGCAGACACTGAGGAACATATCATGCATAGCACAACGCTTTGACAGTTTTTTTCCGAATTGGACAAATGGAGAACACAAATCCCGGGAATATGATGTCAATGGTCCCAACTTTTCCACGGAAACAGAGTTGATGCTGCAGACGGCAATGAAGCAGTACAGAAAATGGCGAGCAATTAGGAAATGCGTGGCCCTTTAAAGAACATGCAACACGTGAACTTTATCAGTATACGTGACATGTTGTGGTTTGCTTCAAGATGGTGACAAATGGTCATTTCTTCTGACTGGCGCAAGGGGAGAACCTAATCGCAGGCATTCAAACCCTCGACTCAAAGTTGGTACATTTAGGAGTTACCAGAGAACTTAAAAACACAGATACAGTAGAACATAATCAGAAATCCCAAACGACAAACTGGAAAAACAAGCTGTAAATGGTGCTGGGATCGTAAGAGTAATAGTTGGTTCCTGCCCTGTTTTCAATGAACTGCAGACACCATTAACTGACATCATAAGCATTTGGATGGTTAAGAATTACACATGCAAGTTTAAACAAAATGGAGGGTTGTGTACCTCAACATTATTGTGTCCAGTTGACCAAATGGTGACATATTTCTGGGGTGATCCATTGTTCAGGTATTTGTTCAGGTATTGGAAGCAGGCCAGATGAGGTTGTTCGCTGGGCCAATCCCTTGTCACTCTAATCTAATTAAATATGATCTACCCATGAGAAATGATCTTCCTTTTAAACAAATACCCATGGTTATTATTCTACCGAGTCCTAGCCCAATTGAATTGAGCCTCCTGCCCTTTGACTCAAGTGATGGTATTAGGGACGTTGACTGAAAACACATTGTGGCTTTGCTCTCCCAGCCCTGTTAGTTCATTGCGTAGGGCAGCCATTTTTCTTAGTCAAGCTCCTTGCCGCTGAATCATTATCTTTCCCATTCTGTTGTCAGGCTTTCTGTTTTCACAGTAAACGAGACCTTATGGTATCCACTAATGAAGCGCCTTGAAGTAAGGAAAGATTTCTTCTACAAAATGTTGTTCTACATGGTCCTGCAGGGGAGGGGGGGGCTATGTTAGGGGGTGGAGGGGAAGCTAGGTGTGTGTGTGTGTGTGTGTGTGTGTGTGTGTGTGTGTGTGTGTGTGTGTGTGTGTGTGTGTGTGTGTGTGTGTGTGTGTGTGTGTGTGTGTGTGTGTGTGTGTGTGTGTGTGTGTGTGCGTGCGCGCGTGTGTGTGTGCGTGTGTGTTTGTGACTGTATGTGTGTGTGGGTGTTGATCATGTGCTAGGGCCCCGGGCTCCACAGCCTTTACAATCATGTGATCAGCGACAACGGGCATACATGGTGGTCTGTTGGAGCCAGGGGCCGTGAACGCCTTACAGAAGAAATTGAAAAAATCCCCCCCTGGCCTTCCTCCTATTGCATGTGAATGATCAGGTTGCTCTGTTAGGCGTTTTATACATAAGCTGTGGTGGTTTGAAGATAAGGTAACACTCTGTCCAGCTATGCTAGCTACACTTGCTGGTTCTCCAAGCCTCTCTATCTGGTTCTCGGAGCCTCTCTATCTGGTTTGCTTAACCTCTTTTTCTGGTTCTTGGAGCCTCTCTTCCTGGTTCTCCAAGCCTCTCCATCTAGTTTGCAAAGCCTATCTCTTTCTGGTTTTCGGAGCCTCTATTCCTGGTTCTTGAAGCCTCTATTTTTTGGTTTCCCTGAAGCCTATCTTCCTGGTTCTCAGAGCATCTCTATCTGGTTCTCAGAGCATTTCTATCTTGAGCCTCTCTTTCTTAGTTTCTCTTCCTGGTTGTAGGGGCTACTTCGTGGTTGTTTGGGCCTACCACCTGGTTTCCTGCCCAATGAGCTGCAGCTCAGACAACCAGCTGTGTCAGCTCACAGTAATAGTATGTGGTATAAGAAAATAAAAAATTCCATGGAATTTAGTTTTTCATAAAACAATAACCGCTTCCTTAAGTAAACGTAAGTCCTTGATATAAACTCTAGCTAGAACAATAAGCAATCATCTTGGCCCATATGTTGGGGTAAAGTCACATTCTGTGCTAAAAGCTGGAACCGGTTGGTAAAGAGAACATGCTGATAATCCTCTTCTTCCTTTGTCGGCTGGATCAAACTAAAATATGAATATTATATGAATAATATGAAGTAAGTACGTAAGTAGGAATGCTCAATTGGTTCCCAGAAGCATTGGACTTCTTCCACCCCTACACGCGCTCTTTCTGTCCTCCCCTCTACAGGAGGAGAATCGATGTCAGGGACATCGATTCAGACCTGAGACGACACAGGGTTCGAGTCCTGCCTGACGCAGCGACCCTGAGGCACAGCGGGCGTGGCGGCTCATCCTGAATTGTGAGCGATCAAAGCGTATTGACAGTAAAGAGGATGCACTGCAGTCACTCTGCACTCTGCACGTCATGGGTCAGCGCAGGGTTTAGGGTGACCATGAAATTCCTTGTGAAAGCCCACTTGGTGGAGAGGTTCCTGATCAATCAGCTATGGTTGGCCAGCCTTCACAGCGACACAGCGCGGCATTGAGTCGGCTGGTGTGAAACCACCCACTCATCACTGTCGCTGTTTTGCTGTTCCTGTCAGAGGGACAAACACTCTCTCAGAGAGGGAATATGCGAGTAATCAGCATTGAAAATTAGTTTCTCGTAGTTAAGATGACTTGAGAGGGGAGAGAGGCAGGGATGATGTAATCTGCGGCCATGCATGTTAGACACTGAGAAGTAGGTTGTGTTTGCATTGTATGTTTGCGTGGATGTGTGTGTTTCTGTGTGTTTGTATGTGTGCTGAGTATTTGAAAACTAATTAAAACTAAGTGTTAATATTGGTATATGTAAATGTTTTCTGATACAAATTTACAGAGTGAATATGGAGAGTTTATAATGCTGCTGAACTGTTACTGATAGTCAAATAATCACTGATAAGAAGATTCGGTGGCTACAGAGTTTCCAGGGAATTAATTTTACTAATTTGTACTACTTGTGTGTGCTAATTATTAAAGTGACTATGTGTAAGATTTGTACATGAAGAAATTGCCAATATGTGAACAGGTAGTTATCTCACTTAAATCACCTTCCCTGAGTGCCTCCATTGCGTAGCCTGTGGGCTGTTTTATATTATATTTAACTTGGGTGGTTATGCCAGGCAAAAAGGAAGGAAATTACATCTAACTTTTAATTGAGATTATTTATACCTCCAAGTACTGAGTATAACCCTTCTTAAAAGATGGAGCTGAGAGTAAGAGAGGAAAATTAAACTTAAAGGGTGATAGCATGCTTTTTCAACTTTTCCCTTTGTTTTAAGATGTATGTATACATGTTTTACATTTGTTATCGACCATATTTTTCTCAACCAGTTGTATGAGCTTGTGATGATGAATACGTAAAAAGTTATTCATAGTAAGTACCTTATTACTTAGGTTTAATCATATTGAATTTATTATAAAGTAAACATTTAAAATGACACTTATATCAGTACCCTATTAGTAAGTCAATATTCACTTTCTCTTGTACCAACACTATCCTCTCAGTGTCACTTGGTGTACTCTACTTGTTACCCAATAAAAGTAAGTTACTATAGTTCAGATATTAAATAAGATAATCACTGTATAATTAACTGACAATGAAAACAATATGATTCCTTGTTGAATGATGCTACTTCTAAAATTGTAAAACTCATCGTCAGCGCAAACTTTGATCATTGACTTTGAGAGACATTCTTTTACATGCAAGTTTACAAGCTCATTGCACCCGCACAACTTCACACAAACGCACATGCGCACACACATATACACACACAAACACAAACACACACAAACACAAACACACACACACACACACACACACACACACACACACACACACACACACACACACACACACACACACACACACACGCACACACACATACACAGATGAACACACACTTATACACACACATAGACGCAGTAACCCAAAAACCTTTCCCAGGATTTATATTTAGAGACCGTTTTAATGTAGTTTCCTCCAGTGGCTTTCCAGTCTGTTTGAGTTGTGCTCAGGTGGCTAACTCTATCCTTATCTGATGGAGATACTAACACACTGTCCCTCCCCCCCCCCCCCCCACACACACACACACACACACACATACAATGTCATGCTTCTCTTACCCTTTCGTGATCCAGTTCCAACAAGTCTCCTCCATATTGACATGTCAGTTAATCATTACCTATGTAAAAGAGAAGGGTTTATCAAAAAAAACGTACGTTATAAATGTCATTCATGTGCCCACACAACCACAACAGTCAGACATTATTTGATTATGTGCAAAACATGCAGGGTCCATTAGACAAATATACCTGTTTAATCTATAAACCATTCTGCAAACGTTGGGTACCTTTGAACAAGGAAGACAGCAAAAGCTTGCAAACGGCATTGTGAAAAAGAGGATGAGTTTCCTTGTGTATCGAGTGACCGTTTAACCTACAGGCATGGCAGTATTGACTGTGTTTTACCGCACGGAATCTCTTCAGGATCTCGTCTAGCACCTGAGCAGCCTATGGCATCTTTCAAAGTAATTGGTCCTAACCAAGCTGTTCTGTAGAGCATAGAACATCTTTCAAAATAAAAGTGGTTAGAATGAAAATAGGCAGTAGGTCAATTCTTTATAAATACATTAATATATTCAATAAAAAAATATGAACACGGTCAGTTGGACCTCATTAAAACAATTTGAAATCAATTGAAAACTAGAAAACAAATGAATACGACCCCAAAAGGAATACATCGCCACGCCAGCCTTGCAGGCCTTGCCGATTTGAAAGAAGATGCAGTCTATCTTGTTTGGGTTCTGGTGAGCTATTATGGAGGTTCTAATTGTTCAAATGGATCAGTTAGCCCGATGACTGGAGGCCAACAATGAGTTGTTGGGAGTTGGCTTAAGAACAAAAAAAGGAATTGCGATGGGAGGCCTGGAGCGACTATGTAGCCAGCATTTCTTCCTCTATAGTAAATAGTCTCTGATCTCTTATACTTCGAATGCAACATCACTCACTACCTCTGGGTCCTTATGTAAAATGGGTCCCAAACACACTTTTGATCCTCTTGAAACATGTGTGTGTGTTTGTGGGGGGGGTGGGGGGGGGGGATCCTTGAGATCTCTTCTCTTCCTGTAGAGGAGATATGACAGCACTTAAATACAATTTGGCTTAAATGTAATATATCCTACCCTGCAGTTAAGAAGGTCCTTCAACATACTTTGCTATAGCCTTTGTTCGTTTATTAGAAATGTAAAAAGTATTATCACGCCAAAGGTGACCGGTTTAGTAGTTAGTTCTACTAAAATGACAGCCTATTGCAAAAGGTGTCGACAAAGAGAACAAAACTCAAGATTGCCACTTCTAAGAACAGTACATCTTAACAACTTATTTTGTACCAGAATATGGCTACAGTACCAGGTCTATATGATAGCAGGTAGCTAGAGTATCAGGTCTATGTAATAGCAGGTAGCTACAGAAGCAGGTCTATATAATAGCACTGCTATCATATAGACCTGCCGTTGTAGCTACCTGCTGTCATAGCAGGTAGCTACAGAAGCAGGTCTATATAATAGCAGGTAGCTACAAAGGTAGGTCTATATGATAGAAATTTGCTACAACGGAAAGTCTATATGATAGCAGGTAGCTACAATGGCAGGTCTATATGAACGCAGGTACAAACAGTAGCAAGTATCTAGTAGCAGGTCTATATGATAACAGGTAGCTACAGCGGCAGGTCTATTGGATAGCAGCCAGCCATTGGATAATTTAGGCAGGTGTATTAGGAGTTATTTGCTGTGCCGTGGTCGAGCTGCGACCCTGAACACAGAACCAAACTCAGACTCACCACCAGGACCAATACAAGCACACATATTGCACATTCACATGGTTATATTGGACCATGTTATATTTGGAACATATGGTGGCCTGACACTTCCTCTCCTCTGAGTGTTTGGCTGCGGGTCACTGCCGTGCCAACTGGTTTATGGTTGATCTACAATGGACAAACAATGTGGTCATGTGACCAGTCCAAACTTTAAAGGAAATGCCAAATATTACTTTTCACAGTGTATTCTCCTACAACGGATGACTTTTCATCACTTTTTGAAGCACCCACAAAGTAAGATAAAATCTTTTAAAGTCATGTTGACAGGATGTCATTGTGAGGATTGCAAAGTCCAAAGTTCAAATAAAACAAGGGTTTTATGTGAAGTAAAACTTTTGAAAAATGTGTATGTAAGGGAGGTTTGGCTGAAAAAACCCTCCCTTCAAAAATTGTAATCATGTGGGTCAATATAATGAAGGTAAAAAGTTACTCTATCGGTTTGTGCCCACTCACAATCATGAGTTAAAAACACATCATAGGACCTTGGGTTGGGTAGCCATCAGGGAAGATTTAGAAAGGTAACTCTTCTCTATTGAATCTTAGAATATGCTAAATGTATGTTTAAGCCACTCATCTAAATATAAAGATTTATATCTACCTGAATTCTCTCATCCAGGGACTCCTCTAGAGGAAGTTTGTTGGGACTTTATATCTAAATTCATGTTCATTTACAGTTATCATTAGAGACACCTTTATACCATAAGATACAGCCTATTACCTGAAGGCAGGCGGAGGATAATGGGGATACACCCCAGAACCTTTTATCTGGGAGTCAAACCCCAAAGACTATCTTCTTGCCCTGCATCGTCCAAAGGGGTTCCAGGTCAATTGGTTGGGGAGACTTCAGCATACTTCGCTTTAACAACAATCCAATGATATCCATAACTTTCCTCATCTCTTATATTTTATATATATATTGCTGTATTAGCAGAAACAAACAGTGGGAAGAGTCAGACGACAAAATAGACCCACAGTCCATGGAAACATGGCTCAGCGTGATGATTGTTCATATGATGCCAGTCTCAGGGCCAGTTGACCCAATGGCTTCTTCTCCAGAAAAACGAATTCATGTCTCTTAGGTCTTGGAGGAGCTCTAAAAACAACCCCACGGATCCTGGTGGAAGATGCGAGGGAGGAACAAAGACGAGTTGTTGTGGTGCCGGAGATGCTGGACGACTGTGCGATTCCCCCCTAGGCCTATTGAGGAAATCACATGCAAGAGTTAAAACAAGCCTCAGTACCCCAACCTCGACCCTGGTTGTCTTACCCCCGTTACTCTTGACTCAATGGTACCATTATGCTGTTCCCTGTCCCTGTGCTGCCTAGCCCGCTCCGTTCATCAGGCAGATTGTCTATGCGACTCTACGTCCAGAGGCCGCTGTGCTGAGGCGCAGCCAGGGAAGGGCTTGGAAACGCGGCCGTCATCCACGAGTTCCGACGTACATGAGGATGGAAAAGGGACAGGACTTATGGGGGAACATTCCTAAGCATTACAGTTAAAGGCGAAAGCTTGTTGCCACAAGTGACCCGCGCAACGTTGACCTTGGTGCTAGCAACCGGGCTGACAGGGGCCGTCAGGTTCCTTGCCTAAAGACACCCATTGGTAACAATTCTTTCTTATAAAATATAAAAATAGAGATGGAGGTGATGGAGCAGAAGGATTGAACACGCAGCCCTGTCAGTGGGCTTTGTCTGAAATGACTTCTACCCCAAACTTCAAAGTACAAGTCAGCAAGACAAGTCTCTCTCCATCTCTCTCTCTATACCTCTCTCTCTCTCTCTCTCTCTCTCTCTCTCTCTCTCTCTCTCTCTCTCTCTCTCTCTCTCTCTCTCTATCTCTCTCTCTCTCTCTCTCTCTCTCTCTCTCTCTCTCTCTCTCTCTCTCTCTATCCCCCTCTCTATCCCCCCCTCTCTCTCTCTCTCTCTCTCTCTCTCTCTCTCTCTCTCTCTCTCTCTCTCTCTCTCTCTCTCTCTCTCTCTCTCTCTCTCTCTCTGTCTCTCTCTCTCTCTCTCTCTCTCTCTCTATCCCCCTCACCCTCTCTCCTCTCTCCCCTCTCTCTCTGTCTCTCTCTCTCCTCCCTCCATCCCTCTCTCTTTCTCTCTCAGATGACACATGTGTACGCTGGTCTTGATATTTCCCTGGCTATGTTACAGCAATAGAGAGCAATAGTGATGAGTGCTGACATACACTGATTTTCACCAAGTTGCCAATCAGCAGAGGCCATTCCTCACTTCACTCCCTAGGGGGCCCAGCTGTGAGTGACAGGGTGCGGGAGTAAATTGAGGTGAATTGAGGTCAAATTAAACACGACCATCAATGCTTGTTACACTGTGATTTTTGGGAAAAATTATTAATGTAAACCAAAAAAAGTGAGAACTACTGCTGTATCTACTAAATCTTCTGCTAAATCTTTGGATTGAATGAATGCACGGAATGTTCACAGCATCACTTTCTTATGAAATGTAAAACCATAAAATCATAATGACAATATTCAAAAACAACATCCCACAGCTCTAGAAGAATATACATTTAGGAATTTGACCAAAATAAATTGTGGTAATCGCTTTCCCCAGAAGTAATAATTTCCCCCTCATACTATAAAAGTCATTTGGGCTGATGGTAAAATCAATGGGTGTAATTGGCCGGTTGTTTTACAGGACTGAACGCGTCGAGGTAGTCCAATTAGAGATCTGGTTTCCAGGCCTCAGCCATCTGAGCCCTTTAAGAGTGGTCTGTCGCTCTCAAATGTATAAGAAATTGATCCTAAAATTGAAAACTGAAGCTTGACCACCTTCTTAAATCACCTCACATAGCCAACGGACGTTTCCTCTTCCAATAAATCCGGAGGCACTGAGAACAAATGGGTCATGTAGCAGACACGAGTTTGTTCGAGTGAGGCTGATATTAATCAAAGCACGCTGGAACTGCAGGAATTTAATGCTGCACGATCGCGTTTCAAACGACGATATGTGTGGGTCGCTGTAGGAGTCCAAAGCAAACGTGTTTCTGGATCATTTTGTAAATTGTGTTTTAACTATCAATAAATAGTTGGAGAAACCTGGATACAAATTGATGTTGGAAGGAAGTTTGGAATAATAGTATGGAATCCATAAACCATCTGTTACAAATATCTCTTTCGTCAGAACCGACCCAAATGTCGACCAGTGGGCCTACCACATCAATCAACATCTCAATTTCAGATGGTAACAAGCGGTTGTGAAAACAATGACTCTCTGTATAATATTTATATTTAATTACTATGCTTATCATACGCATCCAGCAAAGATTATCCGAGAAGGAGCTGTGACCAATAATTTCTGCAGAACAAGAAGTGGGGTTGTCAGAAGAGAACCAAATACACAGAAGCAGTTTAACAGATTCAGAACTGAACATGCATACAAAACCAAAACAATAATCTTCATCGCCGTGCGGGTGCGTCTGTGTGTGTTTTAAGTGCCATCTTGTCTCAAGGGGGAGCAAGCCCCAAAAGATAAAGGCCTCCTTCCCTTCTCCCCAACCACCAAACGCGGACCATAGTTCTCCGGTTAGATGTCATCCGGGATGTTTCTGGGATGAAGAACGTAAATACAACTCCGAACTCACAAACGCCCTCTGGAGATCTCAGAAGAAGGGAGATGTGCGTGAGTCTTCTTGAACTTCTGTAATAGTTTGCCCCTGAGCCCCTAACGTATCTCTTTCTTCCCTGTCTTAACAAGTGTGTTCTTGAAATCCTATTTACAATAATCGAGCAGCAATGATTTACGGGTGAACAAATATAAGTAAAGTCGTTGCTCTGCGGTTCTATATGTCCCTTGTGATACCTGTGCGCCGTCAATAACGAGAGAGAGAGAGAGAGAGAGAGAGAGAGAGAGAGAGAGAGAGAGAGAGAGAGAGAGAGAGAGAGAGAGAGAGAGAGAGAGAGAGAGAGAGAGAGAGAGAGAGAGAGAGAGAGAGAGAGAGAGAGAGAGAGAGAGAGAGAGAGAGAGAGAGAGAGAGAGAGAGAGTGTGTGTGTGTGTGGGGGTAATGATGTTGTGGAGCAGGCAGGCAGGCAGGCAGGCAGCCCTACTACAGGTGACACAACTCCCTCCTCCCCACTGGCCCCCTAGCGTCCCGCTGGCGAGCTGCATTGTTCCCGGGTGACGGGCGATAGGATACTCGTGTAGACCGGAGCTCAGCATCACATCACTCTGCCGCTGAAGGCTCGCTGTGAGAACACAACAGCAGTCCACCACCTCACAGTCCACTTGTAGGAGCCGTCCAACGCAGTGCTGGTAGTGTAGTAGCCCGTCGAGACGCAGGGGGATCGCCTTCTGGAAACACGCACACACACACAGGCGCACCTCCGCCTCACCCATGGACTTGTAACTATGGAATACCACTGGATATTGTTTTCTGTCGTTTTGCAGTTAACCATTCATCCAGGTAAGTTGTTCCTTGGTTGTTTTTAAGTGGACATGTCGTAGACGTAGCCTATATGCTCTTGCTTTGTGTACAGCGGGGTTTGTTGTGGTATTGTACATCCTTGTTATTATGATATTGAGGAATTCCTGGAGCGTCACCACCTTTCATTTGTATTTCACACATCTGTTTTCTCGTTTCGAAACAAATGACCTAAGTTAGTGAGGAGGATCTCTTGGATTGAGTTTCATCCCCATACCAGAGTGCGAGTGTGTGTGTGTGTGTGTGTGTGTGTGTGTGTGTGTGTGTGTGTGTGTGTGTGTGTGTGTGTGTGTGTGTGTGTGTGTGTGTGTGTGCGTGCGTGCGTGCGTGCGTGTGTGTGTTTGAGCGTGCGTGCGTACGTGCGTGCGTGCGTGCGTGCGTGTGTGTGTGTGTGTGTGTGTGTGTGTGTGTGTGTGTGTGTGTGTGTGTGTGAGTGTGTGTGTGTGTGTGTGTGTGTGTGTGTGTGTGTGTGTGTGTGTGTGTGTGTGTGTGTGTGTGTGTGCGCGTGTGTGTGTGTGTGTGTGTGTGTGTGTGTGTGTGTGTGTGTGTGTGTGTGTGTGTGTGTGTGTGTGTGTGTGTGTGTGTACTTTAAAAGTATGCCAAATGGGACTTAATGAAACTTGACTACAGGACACTGGAGCTGGCGCAGAGATGCCGTGGAGCTGCGCTCAATTATTCATCTCCAAAGAGAAGACAATCTAGAATTGCATTTTGTTAATGAACCAATGCTGGTGCGTTTTGTTTTTTCAATAGTTCAAACTGTTAGTCAACACATACCTGTGTGTTATGCTTGGCTCGTATCAGTTGTTGATGGTGAGTTTCTACCAGATAAGCCCGCGGAGCAACAGGCTGCGGGCTCTTCCGAACACAACTGTCCTTTTCCATAGAATAGGCCTGTACCTGAGAGCCATGCAAATAAGCACCGCCGATACCGATCGCAAACTCCTTTTTTTTCTTCTTTTTTTTAAGTGCACACCTTTCGCCACAAGTCAAGTGTGATTGCAATGAGGCGATCAGGGCTCAGTGTTGGGTGTCCCATGAGAACCGGAGCCAGCACTGGAAGCAACTTAGAGGAATAACTCAGAGCTCTGTGGAGCAGAGCGGCGCGGGAGGCGTTCTTCCCCTTAAATGGTTCTGCGTAAAGTTATTTTGCTTTCGGGCTGCTGAAATATTCAATATTCGTGGCCGATTATGAGGGTTTTTCTCACACACAAGACAACACGCTTCGTCTTGTTTTATTTTCTAGTGACAACGTTGCAGTGTAAACATTATTACCTTATTATTAGAATTATTGTAGGCCTGATTCCTAATGATGTCTGGAAAATGTTAACAAAATGTTGAGTTCCTGCGAAGTAAGCCAACATATTGTTTCCTTATCATTATTGTTTGTGTGTGCGTATGTGTGTGTGTGTGTGTGTGTGTGTGTGTGTGTGTGTGTGTGTGTGTGTGTGTGTGTGTGTGTGTGTGTGTGTGTGTGTGTGTGTGTGTGTGTGTGTGTGTGTGTGTGTGTGTGTGTGTGTGTGTGTGTGTGTGTGTGTGCGTGTGTGAGAGAGAATTGGAATGTCTCGGGGCCATACACAAGAGCCGTCATGTGAGCGAGGCAATAATATTTGTCTCAAGTCTATTTATGCACAAACAATTGAACAATGGTTTCTATTCATGCGTGTAAAATACTATTTCACCTTATGTTGCATGCTTACATATGATTACACAGATTAACCCTTATTTAACAAGGTCTAATGTTTTTTTGTAAGGGTATCATGTAGGGCTACGGTTTGCAGTTACATTTATGTCTACTCCAATCTTTATATTTTCCTCACATGGTCATTTCATTACAGTGCATTGTATGTGACGGTAACATTTTAGTGTATCATCTCAGGTTAACGATATCTGCTTCGCATCAGGGCCCTTGGAGTTGGTACGTGTGGATAGATAAAACACTTCTCTAATTGTAATTCTGGGCGTAGGCAAGGTCCTTCCGATAACACAGAGATAGAGAAGAAGCTACTATCACCTTGTGTCTGGGTTTATTTGTGGAGCCCTGGATCACAGTTCCAGTCTGAAAGGCCTTCACAGCCGTACATTACATAACTTCCCCCTAGACACAAGCCTGTTAAAGCAACCAGAACTAATAGGGACTAGTGGGGAGCCAGTAGGGGGAACAGGGAGAAACCTAGCGAGGGATCACATAGTGTGGGGTCGGTCCAGGAGTTCATCAGTACCATAGCAACATTACAATTTATTTAAATTCCAAAAATGAAGGCATGAAAACAGCCAGAGATTACAAAGAAAGGAAAATGTCTGATAAAACAGGATAACAACCATGATTATTTCCTGCAAACATTAGTTAAATATAGGCACAGTAAGTTGCTATGCATTTGTTTTGTTCCTTAGAAGCTCGGGCACAAGATTCGTTTTTTCTGTGCATTGAACTTACCCTGACCCTAACCACACCAGTCCCCTACCTCAACTTTAATGCCTCTAACTGAACACCAAATGTAAACTTTTTTAACCTAAATGACACAAGTGGCTGTAGAAAAAGAAACCTTTACCAGGTATCCCTATAGTGTTTATGTTAGTGTCAGAGTCTGTTGGTTCAATAGTGTTGTAGCTATTCGGTTCGTTAGTTTGTTCCCTGTTTGTTTGGCAGTTACTGGAAGGTAAAGTGTTCAAATCTCAGAGGAACATTTACATTTTAAAATCACGAAAAAAAAGGGAAAAACAACACAATAATATAAACAGAGACAGACTTGGCAAGTTCATTACTGATTCTGCTCTTCTTTGCTGCTTGTTTTTGTTGTTCTATGTTTTTCTGCTACTGTGACGCCCGCATTCCTCATCTCGAATGTTCATCTTATCGCCAATGACAAATAACTTATACTATAGATATTGGTCAGCAAAAC
The DNA here is from genome assembly GCF_026213295.1 of Gadus chalcogrammus. Taxonomy (NCBI): domain Eukaryota; kingdom Metazoa; phylum Chordata; class Actinopteri; order Gadiformes; family Gadidae; genus Gadus; species Gadus chalcogrammus. The sequence continues at coordinate 3,945,376 of NC_079423.1, read as the reverse complement.
AAATAACTTGTTGTTATGATCAGTTGCTATGATCACCAATGAAAGTCATCATTAATGAAAATCCATTTTCATTATTCAATTAAGAGCCCAAATTATGAATCCATTGAGAATATAAAATGATGATCCATAATAATAACAGCGACAATTTATTCTCCATTTCACTATCTATCAATCTAATTGTATAACTTCTCTTCCTTCCTCCATCCATCCCCCAATCCATCACTCCATCCCTCCATCCCTCCATCCCTCCATCCCTCCATCCCTCCATCTATCCTTTCCTCCATCCCTCCATCTATCCCGTCCTCCAACTATCCATCAATCCCTCCGTCAATGCATCCATACCCTCCACCCCTCCATCCTTCCATCCACCCATCCATCCACCCATCCATCCCTCCACCCCTCCGTCCCTCCCTCCACCCCTCCGTCCCTCCCTCCACCCCTCCGTCCCTCCCTCCACCCCTCCGTCCCTCCCTCCACCCCTCCGTCCCTCCCTCCACCCCTCTGTCCCTCCCTCCACCCCTCCGTCCCTCCCTCCACCCCTCCGTCCCTCCCTCCACCCCTCCGTCCCTCCCTCCACCCCTCCGTCCCTCCCTCCACCCCTCCGTCCCTCCCTCCACCCCTCCGTCCCTCCCTCCACCCCTCCGTCCCTCCCTCCACCCCTCCGTCCCTCCCTCCACCCCTCCACCCCTCCACAACTCCTTTGTCGGTGGACCAGGGCGTCCCAGGCCAACCATCGCCCCGGGTGGTGCTCACCTGGTGGTGCCCCTCAACAGCCCCCTCAGCCTGCGCTGCTCCGGCCAGCGGGTGGTGCAGTGGCGGCGGGAGGCCGGGTCCCGGGTTCGGGGGGAGGTGAGGACCCCTGGGATGTCTGTCCTCCACGTCCCCCGCGCCATGGCTGTCCAGATGGGCCGCTACGTCTGCCTGGAGGAGAGCACCGGGGAGCAAGCCTCCATCTACGTCTACGTGAAAGGTACTGGAGGGGTGTGTGTGTGTGTGTGTGTGTGTGTGTGTGTGTGTGTGTGTGTGTGTGTGTGTGTGTGTGTGTGTGTGTGTGTGTGTGTGTGTGTGTGTGTGTGTGTATGTGTGTGTATGTTTGTGTGTGTGTGGATGCTTGTGAGAGACCAAACGAGAGATAGACCAAACAGGCAGAGTGAGGGAGAGAGAGGCAGACTGACGGAGTGTGAGGGACAGACAGAAGCAGATGGAGAGACAGACGGACAGACAAACAGAGAAGGAGAGAGACAGGCATACAGAGAAAGAGACAGAGAGACAGCAAAGGCAGAAGTATTTTACTGTGTCTACCTGTAATGCTGCAGCGTGACTGTAATCACCTTTAGTGTAACAGGATGGGGGGTAATGTAGGCGGGGGTGTTGGTAGTTCAAGGTGAAATCATGAACCGGAACACAGTCTACTACCGTTGACAGGTAGTGTAGACGGCGTGGATCGATGGCACACAGAATAACTTTTGTTTGCTTCTGAAGCCTCTTGTTGGTTTGGCTTCCTGCCATAACTGGAGGGTAAAATGTTTGCCTTGTACTGAACACCCTGGGTGGAGTGTGTGTCTGCGTGTGCGTGTCTGTGTCTGTGTGTGTGTGTATGTGTGTGTGTGTGTGTGTGTGTGTGTGTGTGTACATGTGGGCGTGCGTTCACGTGAAAGAGCAAGGCACCAGGTATTTTGGCACCACTGCCGGTAGTGGAACAAGTCTGTTTATTCTTAGTTAATAGTCGAGATCAACTGCGAACACTGACAGCACAGTGCCTACGACCAACGGCCAATCATCCCTCAAGAACCCATGACATGAATCCCATGGTGTGAGGATCCATATTCCATTGAATAATCCATTGCCCATCTTCGCCTGCAGACCCTGACAATGCCTTCCGGAGGTCCATCGTGTTCAACATCCTGACGCGAGTGGGAGACAGCGTCTCCATTCCCTGCCTGGCCACCGACCCGGCCCTGGTCAACCTGAGGCTAGAGACCTGCAAGGGCCGGGCGCTGGCCCCGGGCCTCCAGTACTCGGCCACCCTGGAGGCCGGCGTCACCATCTACAGTACGGAGAAGGCCTTCGAGGGCTGCTACGTGTGCAGCGGGCAGCTGGGAGAAGCCGAGGTCCGCTCAGGCTGCTA
>NC_079423.1:3938248-3940748 GCF_026213295.1 Gadus chalcogrammus | reverse complement strand
CTGGTCTGGTTCACTGACGCTGTTCCCCAGTTGGCTCATACTGTACCAAGCTACTGGACTAGCCCTGGTCATACTATACTTACCGTGTGATATGATGGTATTGAACTAAAAGATCCGGTAATATTTATTATTACTTAATCGGTTTGCTGATACTGTGAGAACTGTGAGGTGAAAATAGCAGTTTCAAAAAATGTGGATTATTTCTCACAAATGTGAATTGAATGTGTTTGAATAGTGTCTACCCATTCAAACATTCATATACATATGATCCTCCTTAAATACGGTGCTCTGTGCGTTATTCTAAGGAAGTGTAGTCCTCAGTTACCACTTGCTCACATATCAAGTCAACGTGCTCACAAAACAGAAGAAAATAACCGCATTAGTAAAAGACGAATGAAGAAATATCCCTCCGAGCCGAGCCAGGACACGTTACGCCTAAACAACCCCCCCCCCCCTCCTTGTCTCCATTGGAAGGGTGCTGTTTCTAAAAAAGTTCTTCATCGAAGACATAAAACATTACACATTCGTCATGGGCCAAGACATTACAGTTGAGATCTTACTTGTCTTTACAGTTTCGAATGAGCTCGAAATTTATAGGGTGCTGTTGAAGCCAATAATTTGCAGATGGGAGTTTAAAGTTGTGATCTATAAATCCTGTGAAACAAGGCAGTGACGATAAGGTTCAGAGAACTTTCCTCTCTGAAGTTAAAGTACTTTGAACTAAATTACAGTTGTATTCCAATCCTTATTTGGGATTGTTCTCTGATACTCAGACAAAGTACTGGTACTCTTGCATTAGCAATGCACTGAAATGACAATGCTGCTGGTTTTAATGAGAATGAACACATCCCTGTGTGAAAGATACCCTCAACCTTCCACTTTCCTGTTTCCAGCCAAAGGTTTCATTCATGTTCGCCCGGTGGAGAACAGCACCATCAAGGTGCGGTCGGGGGAGAGCCTGTCCCTGGTGGTCAGCATGGAGGCTTACCCTAAACCCAACCACTTTACCTGGAACTTCATGGGCCAGGCCCTGGCCAACACCACCGACCATGTGATCACCACAGACAACCACTCACACAGGTAAACCTAATGCACACAGGAAACTCTTCTTATAGACACACGATTCATACACGTACACCTCCACACAGGTGAGCAATCCATGCAGGTGTGCCATAAATGTAGATCCGTACAACTACACAGAGTTACACATCCACATAGGTATGCACCTACACAGGTAGGCTTTTCAGCTCCAATAACTAGTGACATTTTAAATACATCACTGTTCTGTTAATTAAATATTCATTTATTATAGAGTTTTATAAATTATTATAATTTAGAAACCTTTATTCGTTTAAAAAATATATAATAATTGTCCAGACTTTTTTCTATAAATGATTAAACAACTTTATTAAATAATGCTGCATTTCAATTGTAGTGAAATATAATACGAGAGACACATGCCACATTTGATACAGAAACATTGTGCAACATTGCACGCTGTTATCGATTAATAGGATCTGCTAAATGTTTTTCTGCCCTTTGGGAGTATTACTCGTCTTGAAGTCATTATTTTGTAATTTCCTATAAGTGTGGCTTTGTGCAGGGCCAGCACACATGTGATTCTGCATGGCGCCTTAGCCAATGGCTTTTCTGTTTAATGGATCTGGGATTAAGGTGTTAATCCCCCCGGTGAAATGTAACACCTTGTGCCTTCCAACGGGCCAGGGGTCAGTGGAGATGATGGTTGCACCTCTGTGTTGGAGCTGACCTGCCCAAGGCCCGCCCCTAGCACACTTCAGACTAACTTGGCAAAAGTGCTGGAAATTAATATAGACGGATATCTGTTTGGAGATCTGGCTTTAGGAACGCAGGGGGGCATAAAACATTGCGTGTGGAGGTCCACTTGTGGTTGGTCTCACAGATGTTTAACGGGCTGTTACAGTGGTAAAGCATGCCGCGCTATTTCACTCTATAAATTGTGGTACAACATGGGGGACAAAGGGTTTCGCTATGGCGTGTGCTAACATCCAGCCCATTTTCTAAACGTGGCTGTGAATGTCATTTAAGGATGAATAACCAACGGCAATGGCTGTTCTGTTGCATTGTAATCTGTAATTAGATCATAATCTCTGCTGCTCATCTAAAGGTGGTCTTTGTTTTTTATTTCACACAGTTACAGCAGTGAGCTGAGGTTGGTTCGCCTGAAAATGGCTGAAGGGGGCGTGTACACGTTTCACGCCTCCAACGGCGACGCCACAGTCAACCAGTCCTTCAGGGTCTTCGTGATCAGTAAGTCGTAACATTGATTACATTTTTTTTTTTTTTTAAAGGTTTTGTGCTCCCGCAAGCTACATAATGAAGGTCAGCCCATGCGTAGCTTAACATTTGTAGAACGTAACGACAGGAAATGGATTTTGCTCACCTTTTCAAAGCACACTCTCGTTCCTCGCCTGCAGTTATCTTGCGTCAATCAAAGGTCACCGCAAAGCGTGGCTGTCAG
>NC_079423.1:3895748-3935748 GCF_026213295.1 Gadus chalcogrammus | reverse complement strand
TAAAGAGCCTGTTGTGGTTGGTTCTATGGTCATGGGTTGGAGAAACCCAAGTTATTAATCCACCCTACCTCCTGAATAATACACACTCAATGCCAGATCCTGTTTTGCTAGTCCAAAAGAAGGGTCAATAGAGGTTGTGAACATAACTAGCAATATAATTAACATGATAATAAGGAAACACACCCATTCCCGTGGTATGATTTGGATTGAGCTGTAACGTGGGCAAAGTAATCATGCTGAGATTAGCTTGTGTTTGTGTGCGTGTTGTTTGGATACTACAGTGGTGTATGCTGTGCCTTTGGTTTCAGTAACAACTCCCTGTATAGGGGCTTGCAGCCAGAAGATGTGCATAGTGTGGGATTGGCTGTCACTTGACAAATGGATCAAAACTCAATCTATTTTCCTGATTTGAATCATTGAAATCATGAATCATTAAAAGCATAGAATATTCCACGCAATGGCGTTATAACAATGTAATAACATGTTGTTATTCGTCTGTTATAAATTATTTCGGACCCAGTTTTATTTGGTTTTTACATGGTCGTTATGGCTCTGAATGTGCCCTCTGCCTCCCTCCAGGTGCTCCCAACAGGTGAACAGCACTCTGGAGGAGCAGGACGTTATCACAATCACCGTCTTCAGCCCGCTGTTCGGCAAGACCGAGGTGGAGAGCCGCGTGAACGTCAGCACCCGCAGGTTCCACACACTGGAGTGCGTCGCAACGGTGGAGGGGGAGCAGGCCTACACCCTCTTCTCCATCAGTGGTGGGTTCAATAGCGCAACTTTATTTGTACAAGAGATAATGCTCAAGGATTTCATGTTTTCGCTGACCTCGGTTGTGCAAAGTAAAGTCTTGTGAATTCTAGTTGCATCTTGTGTGTTTAATCTGAAGACTATATTTGCGCTACCCAATGAAAGACAAAACAGTCGAGCGAAGAAAGATGATTTTATTGAATTTTCACTCATTGAACACGTTAAGTAATGATTATAGATCAAAATTGTATTTGTTATATTAATCAACAAATATTATTTTTGCAACTGACCTTCATGACTTGTCAGCGAAAGCCGATTTTGTATAATGACTAAAAGTAAAGTAAAGATGAAGCATGTACTTACATTTCAGGATGCGCTTTGACCTACCAATCAACCTTTGTGTTACTCGATCACACACAAACACATGACGCCGGTAAACGATGAGTCATTAGAATCATCAGACATTCTTTGAGAGATTTGAACAATGGAGTTGGAAGAATTAAAGGTGTGTTTCATTAAAGTCACTATACTGTCAACATGTAAGTGTGGCGCGATGGCACAGGGACGCATCAGATTGTGGTCCAGCTTGTTTTTGCTGTGTCAGATTAACGTTTAGTGTCAACAGTCGTATGAAGGACAGAAATTCAGAAAATAAAACATGGTTTCTGCTTGAAACTCAACAGCCGCTCTCGCTGCCAGCGCTAAGGCCATTGAGCAGCCAATTAGGGATGCAAACTCACTGACCATAACGCTGGTATCTGTGTCACTAACTAGCCGTTGGACCTCTAAGCTAAAATCTCCACTTTTGTTAGAACTTTATACAAACTGATGTTTCTCTTTCCACCATTGGTTAATCCCATTTCCGTTTTGTAAAACAGTATTCTGTTTTCATGTATTCAGGTTTTCAACAAATTAATATAATTAAGTTGAGAGCGAATGGAAAATTGAGAAACAGCACATAGCCACACATCATTTTTTCAGAATTTCTCTGGCAGTAAAGTTGAAAGACTTCAATCTCTTTTTTTTGTATACTTTTCTAGACTCCTTAAATGTGTACGAATCACACCTCCGACCCAGATTTAACCTTTAGATGAGGTCCTAGTCCTATATGTTGCGGTTGGGCCAAACAGTTTTAACATAATCCCTTATGTAAACAGTGGTAAGGGTGTGTGTGTGTGTGTGGGGGGGGGGGGATACCTTAAACCCCATGGGCTTTGATAAGACCGTGTGTCTTGTGAACAGGAGTTGGCATTATTTCATTGTTTACTTTATGCCACAAATCCTGTTCTAACGGCTCCTCCATCTGCTGCTCTGTTTACACTGGCTTTAGCCCAGGAGTTATGCTAGCCGTTAGCTTAAGAGCTATGCTATCTGTTAGCCCACAAGCTTTGCCAGCTGTTAAACCAAAGCTATGCTAGCTATTTGCCAACAAGCTACACTATCCATTAGAATAGTAGCTGTGCTACATGTTAACCCAGTAGCTATGCTAGCTTTCAGTCCATGTGCTATGCTAGCTTATAGCCGAGGAGCTGCGCTATGCTAGTGGTAAACCCACTAATTATGCTAACTAATAACCTAGGGGCTAAACTAGCTCCTTTCCCAGGTTCCATGCTAGCAGTAAGCCAATATAAGGTTCTGTGTGGGGTGGGGGGTTCCGGCGGCAGGAGAGGATGGTTCTGGAGGCTACAGAAGGCGTGTGGGCGAGCAAAATGTGAAACAAATGGAGAGGAAAAGACAGCCCAAAAAGAGAGGGACATAGAGAGACAATTGGGGATGGAGTGGGGGGTCGTGTGTCTGGTGTAGCCAGATGGGAGTGTGTGTTCCCTAGGACTCGCTGTGCTCCACAGCTCCGTGGCAGACAGAAGGCCTGCTGGGGTGGTGGTTACTCTGGCTGTATATACTGGGAGCACTGGGAGGCATGGAGGTGTCGGAGAGAGGGAAATAAAGAGTGAGCTTTAGAAACCACTGACAAGCTTACAGGGGATTAGTTCCTGCAGACTCTGCATTCTCACATTTCAAGTGCAGAGAAAGCTCCTTAGCGCCTAAAGAGCTTATTATACCCCACTGCACCGAGGGGCAAAACAATACATCGTCACAAACATCCTCACGCACAAAGCTACTACTGATTACAGCGAATTACTCCAAACCGCACCAAAAACAAAGGCTCGTTAGCTGGGACGTAAGCCAATTACGTTACGATGTATGGGGCAAAAGCAGTTGGTTAACAAGTGGGATAACAAAGCATTTAAGGCACTTACTATAATGGATACCGTGTGATATTTCTTAAATCAACACTCATCGGAATGCTCGTAAAGTGATCTCAACCGTGCCAGATTACGATTCCAAAATAGCCTTGAGGAAGGAAGCTTAAGAGTTAAAAACATGTTGAATTTCTGTTATCACTATTAATTCTTGCAGTTGTTTAGTTAAGTCTGGCATTTTGCGTGTTCGTTTTTCCAAACTGTAATGAACCCCCGACCCCATGCACCTGACAGCAGAGAGGAGGGTCACTCATGCCCTCTTCACCCCCCTGCTCATTGGCTCAGTGTCTGCCGCCACCGTCCTGTGCCTGGTTCTAGTTGTGCTCTTCTACAAGTACCTGCAGGTAAGCGAGCCATCTTTTCCAAGACACACCTTCTATCGCCAAATATTGACTTAGAACCGGCCTAGGAAAACATGGATATCTCATCAGTGTGTCAACAAAAAAGCGGGATGGCTCATGAAGAGATTCGTTTGCAGGTCATCCAGGAGTTGTTGTTTTCGGTTTTCCTCGCTTGTGTTCCCTCCTCGACTCCTATTGTCCTTGTGTCTGTTTTCACGCCAGAAACCCAAATACCAGATCCAGTGGAAGGTCATCGAGGGCATCCATGGCAACAACTATGTGTATATTGACCCCACCCAGCTGCCGTATGACAACCAGTGGGAGTTTCCCAGAGACAAGTTGCGATTCGGTTAGTTCTCCCATCCTGTCCTGTCAGCCAAAAGTACTGTCAGATTGACATAACTGCCACTTTTTATTGCTACTTTCAAATCAACATCTTTGTTTTGCAGATGCAAGCGTAAGGCAGGTGGTTGGCCTGCCATTTCGGTTTTGTTTCTATAAAGTTCTTGGTAGAAAGACAACTGGGTGTAACTCTATAGAACTCCATCTGTCTAGTGAGTGTGTTGAGGTATTTGCATGCTGGCTCTACTCACCAGGGAGTGACAGCTTGATGCCCAGTCTTTAGTCATACTTCCTGATTGATAGCCTCTGTGTCTGCTGGGCGTGGGGTGAGCTGGTCAACTGAACCCAGCTTCCCTGAGTTTTAATTTACCACGCACCACTCCCTTAATGCAAACATGAGTGCTATTGACATTTTGTTGCCATCCAAACCACCTCCAAACAGGATCTGGCATGTCCTTGAGTGCGAATGGCCCCAGGGGGGCCTGAGGCTTGGCTTGCTCATCCCATGTTGGGAGCTCCAGGCCTGGCAGCAAGCCAGCCTGGCTGGGGAGGGATCCACCAGGATGGTTGAGTAATTCTGCAGGTCTTGTTCTTGCAGGGAAAACGCTGGGATCAGGGGCGTTTGGGAAGGTGGTAGAAGCTACGGCGTACGGACTATCCAAGGCCGACTCAGTCATGACCGTTGCCGTGAAAATGCTCAAACGTAGGTGGAAAACAAACACAGCTGGGAGAGGAAACGTCATTTAATTGTCAGACACCTGGTGGTATAATATGTCACCTTTAACATAGTTGAATAAATTAAATCTCTTGCAATCGACTTTCCACTATCAGGAACCATAGGCTTCATCAAACATAGGCCATAAGTTTTCATCAAACCCTTGATGAAGTCACACAACGTCTTTCACCCTTTCACCCCTCCTGCAGCAAGTGCCCACGCCACAGAGAAAGAGGCACTGATGTCCGAGCTCAAAGTTCTCAGTTACCTCGGAAACCACATGAACATCGTCAACCTTTTGGGAGCCTGCACCGTTGGAGGTGAGGAGTCCGCTGAATGGGGACTTATAGGTGTTTCATTAAGTAGAAAAGGATGAAGCAGTTGGTTAAGTTTGGGTGTGGGATTTATTTATTCAGGTACAAGTTCAGTTCTAAGATAATAGCACAATAGCAAGTTGTACGTTATCATATATTATGTAGAGATGTTTTAAAAAACCCAATTTTTCATATGAGGTCAGACTTTGGTCAGGTCCACCAGGGACTCATCAGGAATCTTTGATTGACCATCAACTAGCAATTATCAGCTGATAACTGAAAAAATATTATTTTACCAAATGCTTTCATCAAAACCAACTTACAGCTAATTCCGAAAGGGGTTGGAGCCTCTTGCTCTAGGATCCCTTCGGGTAGACGTCCGACATTGGGTTTCAAACTCAGAACCTTGGGGCCCTATAAACGCTGTGTGCTTCAGCATGGCGGCTCAAGGCTTGTGGTTGGTCCGCAGGTCCGACCCTGGTGATCACTGAGTTCTGCTGCTTCGGTGACCTGCTGAACTTCCTGCGGAGGAAGAGGGAGACATTCTTCTGCTCCAAGATGGAGGATGACTGCTACTACAGAAACATCCTCCGGCAGAGTAACCCTGGCAGGTCAGTAGAGCTTAGCATGTACACAATGTGTTATGGTCCGTGTCGTACTACTGTGTGTTAATTTATGGGCATCAATGCACGGTCGGAGAAGCAGGTATTGCTTTGAACTGCTCTGCCTTAAACTGACTTTTAACTTACCTCATACAATGATACTCATGCAGTGTTAATATTCCCTAAGCATGTAGGCAGTACGTCTTGCAGCGACCAGGGTTTGACTCTGACTTGTGGTCTTATGCCACATATCATTCCTGGCATTCTTCAAGGGCGGGAATGATGGGCAGGAATTATGGGCTTATGTTCCCTAAAGCCATTATACTACCTCAAGGAAGAGTTGATTCATGAGTAAATCTCCAAGGCACGGTATCAATGCAGCTTCTCCCCTGTTGGAGGCACTCCACCTGTCTAAAGGACACAATTCATCCGATCCCAACCACAGATCTGTTCCTCTCTAAATGAATCAGGGGAAGAAAACACGACTCTGAACAAAAGTGATCTGCTGTCATGCAATAGTGACACAGTGTGATGCCTAACGACATCCTCATCGTGCCAGATCGCACTGATACACGAGATTCGGCACGGGTGTTTTGTTTCGTCCGTTGGGAGAAGCGGCAGAACAGGCGTCCAGGCTTTTCACGTGCCAACAGCTTGCGCAAGCCGGGGAACGAAGAGGGACGTGTTAAAAAACACTGTGAACAGCACCCTCTTCATTAATGACTGAACAGACCGGTTGACCCCCAACTGGAGGGGGTGGAGAGGGAGCGAGAAACACAGAGAGAGAGACACACAAAGGGAAGAGGGAGTGGAAGAGAGAGAGACAGAGGGAGAAAAAAAATGAAGGGAGGGGGATAGAGACTTTGAGAAAAAATATAGTGTAAGATATATATTGCCTACTTTTAGATGGGAGAAGAATGGGTGAGAGGGAGGACGAAGAAGAAAAGAGAGGGAAAAGAAACGGAAAGAAAAGAGGGCTTCAGTATGGAAAGGTGAGAGGGAACAAGAAGAGGGAGACAGAGGGGAGAGAGATGGAGGGAAGGAGATTGATGTTGAGGTGATTGTGTGGGGGGGTTGAGGGGAGGAGTTTGAGTTTGGGAGAGAGATGGAAAGAGGGAGGAATGGAGAGGCGAGTCTAGGAGAAAGTTGGAGAGAGGCTGGAGAGATTGAGTTGGGTAGGGATGGAGGAGGGAGGAAAATAGAGCTCCTTGTTGGGAAAGCGATGGAGAAGGACAGGTACAGACAGAGAAGGGAGGAAAGAAGAGATGAGAATTGGATACAGGAAATAAGGGACATGTATAGGAAGGCGAGAGGATGGAAGAAAGGAGTACTTGATTACGATAGGGATGAGAGAGAGAGGAGGTAGGAAAGGAGACACTGAGTCAGACCGGGAGGAGATAGGGAGGAGGGAGGAAGGGAGCGACGGCCGCAGCAGGAGAGTGAGCAGCTACAGGCAGAAGGATGGTGGGAGGGTCTGAGGCTGCTGTCTCACCCCCCGGCTGCTCCTCTCTCCACAGCGACGGCAGGAACGGCTACATGGTGATGAATCCTTCTGGCACTGACCCATCGCCCTCCACCTCCTCGTCCGAGAGGAGGCGCTCGCTACGCAAAGGCAAGCCCGACTAGCCATCCCCCCCCATGCACACACACACACACACACACACACACTCATCCATTCAACCACCTACTCATCATGCCTTGTTGTTGTTTAGATCATGACAGTATATGTGTAGTATGTGATAACGTCTCATCAAGACTCGTTTACACCCCCCTCTACACCTTAACGCCATTCTCAACACCACCCCTTATAATACCGCCCTCCACACCACCCTGAACACCACAACACCCACCCTCACAACTCCCCTTTACAACCCTCTACACCCCCCTCTACACCACAATCTCAAGTCAATGAATGTGGTGTCCTGCTGTCCCCCAGGCGGGTCCAACAGTGACGAGGACGTGACCAGTCAGATGCTGCAGGAGGACAGTCTGAGCCTCGACACAGAGGACCTGCTCAGCTTCTCCTACCAGGTCGCCAAGGGGATGGACTTCCTCGCCACCAAAAATGTGAGCACGAGTTTTCAGGGTTATTTCACAACGATATCCAGTTTCAAAATGAATGAGGTTCAATCATGTCCTATTAAGTCAGACAACTTTGTAGCCGATCAGATAAAATAAGATCTTTTTTTATTGATCCTAGACGGAAAATTCCGGAACAAACATGATCAGGAAGATGGTATTGTTTAACCGTAAATGTGTTGAAAGTCATGGGAAAATCCTTTTACTTTGCTTCGTGATGAGCCCACTCGACAGACACAGCTTGGTCTTTGTTCAATGGGTGGAACCGCAGCCCATTCACCGAAGCATCAATCAGCCTATTACAGAGCCTTAGATGGTATGTGGCGGCGGTCCGAATGTGACTGAATCACAGGCACGGTTTGTTCTGGCACTAATGCTTGATTTGGTGTGTTTGTGTTTGTTTAGTGTATTCACAGAGACCTAGCAGCCAGAAATATTCTGCTGACCCAGGGGAGAGTGGCCAAGATCTGTGACTTCGGTCTGGCCCGGGACATCACCACTGACTCCAACTATGTGGTCAAAGGCAATGTAAGTCTACCGCTACGACTTTGTTACAGCTAATGCTACGGCTAATGCTATGGCTATTGCTACGGCTAATGATTATCCTTCAAAATCAGCAATTCAGCTATCATTGCAACCAAATCTTGCCATATTTATTTCAGCTAAATAAAAGTTTTGGGCTACTTTATTGTAGGTTAAAAAGTTCATATGGATTTGGCTTGGTATTGGTGTGACACCATAATTTTACTGTGCATTGTTTATGGCTACATGCTAGGTTAGCATCGACTTCAGACCTGAACATATTGAATAAGACCGTGGTGATTATTTGTCCGGTCTGGCAAGGAATTTTGGAGGAAAAAATAACACATCTATCAAGCACTAACATGTGCTCTAAAGGGTGCCATGCCGTAATTCCGACGCCTCATTGTTCCGACGTCTCAATGGTCCGAAATATTTCCCATTAGATCGACATGCCACTATGCCGACGGTTCAATGTTCCAAAAACGGAACCCATTGGTCCGAAGGGCCGTTTGTCCGACTTTTCAAAAAGGAGGCGCATTAGGCCGACGGTTCAATAGGCCGAATAGGCCAAGGCGCAATTCCCCATGTGTGATTATGAAACCAAAAATAAAAGAGGGTAGGCTAAGTTCCAGCAGCACTTCACCAAGCCAGACTGTTGCTGTGGGCTTGAACGGTCACAAGAGGTGAATTTATGAAGCGCACGTTATACAAGGACTTATACTTTTCCCGTAAAGAAGTCAAACGGTGTGTGTGTGTGTGTGTGCCCGTGTTGAGAATTAGACCTACGCTCTCTGTCCATGGGGCTGAAACACCCTGTGTCGAAATGAAGTGAAGCGTTGTCACTTTGCTCTCCAATATTCATCGTGAACGTGATATGTAGGCCTATGTTGTATTTTGGAGAGAGAGTGAGAGAGAGAGTGAGAGAGCGTGAGAGAGCGAGAGCGCGAGCGAGGTATACAACTCTTTATATGTAGGCCTATTCGGCACATTGAACTGTCGGCCTAATGCGCCTCCTTTTTGAAAAGTCGGACAAAAGGCCCTTCGGACCAATGGGTTCCATTTTCGGAACATTGAACCGTCGGCATAGTGGCATGTCGATCTAATGGGAAATATTTCGGACCATTGAGACGTCGGAACAATGAGGTGTCGGAATTACGGGCAGGCACATGTCCTCTAAAGCACATGTCCACAGCAAGGCACTTTGTGACAAAACAAAGGGGATGCTGTCTACATTCTTGCTTTGATCCCATGGGAAATGTGTCAGTGTGAAAGATCTAACAACCATCTTTATTATCTATAAGCATCATAATTAGCATCTTTCATGTCTAGCCTGGAGTGGGCTCTGTGTCGTAAAGAAAGATGTTAGCTTGTGACATGAACACACTTGTTTTTGTGGTAGGCTCGTCTGCCGGTGAAGTGGATGTCGCTGGAGAGCATCTTCGAGTGTGTGTACACCTTCGAGAGCGACGTCTGGTCCTACGGCATCCTGCTCTGGGAGATCTTCTCACTCGGTGCGTTCGCTCACCTGGAGCCTGTGAATGCATCTGTACATACATGCACCACCCACCATCACACGCACACACACATACACACACACACACACACGCGCACACACAGCTTTGGTTTTGTACTTGGCATGTTCATGTAACTTGTGCCTTGCCCATTTAAAGTGACGGAAAGAAGGGAGCTGTACCCAGCATACCATTTGGCGGTGTAACAGATCAAAAGGAGTCCCCTCTCAATGCACTTAATATTTTGCACCTCTGGCGTTAGTAACACACTGCTAGATCTCGCACCGGACACTGCCCTTCCTTGAGTGCTCTGTATTTCACCCGCCGAGTTGGAAGACGATCGGATGTATGGTTGTCGAGAATGTAGAAGGACATACAGAAACTCATACAGAAAATTATATTTGGAAGAAACCACATACATTTCATTCCAATAAAAGCATTATGGAATTTGAGAGAGAGACACAAAAAGAGTGAGAGATTTTGTGTGTGTCTAAGTTTGTTTGTCTTTATGTATGTATGCATGGGTGCCCAAGTGTGTGCATGCGTGCAAACGTTTGTGTCTGTCTTTCTGTCTGGGCCCTGACTAGCCCCTGTTCTCTGTCCCACAGGAAATAGCCCTTACCCAGGTATGCCAGTGGACTCCAAGTTTTACAAGCTGATTAAGGAGGGCTACAGAATGGACGCCCCAGACTTTGCCCCGAGCGAAATGTAAGTTGGTTTGTTTGTCGTCCCCCACAAAATGATGGACAAACCATGATGGTTGGGTGTGGGCGGTCATGAGGAATCATAATGTTAATTAACAAAGCAACAGCCCTGAATCTAACTGTAGGGCTGTGGTATGCCTCTTTCAACCTGAGGACACTACCCTTTGTTTGTTCAACTTCCAGATTAGAATCTCAAACTCTGTGTTTGTTTATTCGAATGTCAATCATGTCGGACTTTATCAGTATCACATTACTATTACAGATCCTGCTTGAGTTTGTAATTATAATTGCATCATTTCAGATTACAATACGACAGAATCTGATTCTATTTTTATGATTAAGTTCAGTTTATTTATTTGCACAAGGAAATAATTCAATGACAGTAAATCTTTGCAGGAGGGGGGACAGAATTCCAAGGAGTCTTTCCCCTCTGGAGAAACAACACAACAACAAACATGTTACAGACATAACTAGAAAGACATTGTAGATGTCTTAATTATACAGTAGTTTTATAATCAATGTGTTTTATCTCCCTTATCAGTTTATAATGTCATGATTTCTTTCACAACATGAAAAATGGTTTCATTCCCAGGTACCAGATCATGAGGTCCTGCTGGGATGCAGACCCCTGTCAGAGACCACCCTTCAGGAAGATAGTAGAGAGAATCGAGAAGCAGCTGTCAGACACCACCAAACACGTAGGTGAACCTCAAACCAGTAGGTCTATTACAAACACATAGGTGAACCTCGGTAGGACTAACACAAACCACCTTGTCCATCTCAAAACAGTACATCTATCTCAAACCATTAGGTCCATGTCAAACCAGTCGGTCCATATCAAACCAGTTCTACTATCTCCAATCAGTCAGACTATCTCAAAACAGTAGGACTATATTGAGCCTGTATGACTATCTCCGACCAGTAGGACCATCTCCAACCATTAGAACTATCTGAAACCTGTAGGACTATATATTAAACCTGTAAGACTATCTCAAACCAGAAGGATCATCGGGTCTATCACAATAAGTAGATCTATCTCTAACCACTAGGTATATCTCAATCCAATAGGAATATATCAAACTAGGTCTACTTAAAACCAGTAGGTCCATCTCAAACCAGTTTGTGTATATGTCCACCTCAAAACATGGAGATCCAATTCAAGCAGGTAAAACTATGTCAAAAAAGTAGGTCCACCTCCTGAGATCCAGTTCAAGCCAGGCAGGTCCACGTGTTGATCCATTTCTTAGATGCCCATCTCCTGACCTGTTCCTTACTCTTAATCTTAATCTTAATTCCGATTCAAATTCTCTGTAAGCCGCTTTGGATAAAAGTTATTGATGACTTGTCTTCTAATAAATAGTCATAACCATTAGGTGCAGACTAAAACTTGAAAAGTCTTGTTTAGGGATGTTTGGGCTGGTTTAGTGGTTAGAGACTAAAAGGCCTTTCACGCATGCACCAAAGGTCAGAACTCAGTATAATCCCTGGTGAGGATGTATATGTAAACAACACACAGCAAATTCTGCTGCATACTTTTTGCATTACGTCCTGCCTCCTAAACGCCTTTAACCTGGCGCCAGTCAGTCCTAGCCTAACGTATATATGATCTAAATCTGATATGGGTGAACACGTCGGATACAGCCTATCTGCTGTTGTGGGTTGCTTGTGTGAAAGGGCAACTCCTGATCATCTTTGGACCTGATTCCCCGTAGTTCATCCTGAGTTCATGTGTGAAAAGCCTATAAGAGGAGTATTTTTATGATGTTGGTTGACTCATTAAGGTTCCCATAAAGATGTTCTCACTGTGACTTGCCAGCTCTCGGTTTGACGCACCAACTATCAAATATACACTACCGTTCAAAAGTTTGGGGTCACCCAGACAATTGGACATATAAAAATATTGTAAAAACGTGCATTTTAAAAACCTGTCCTGTAACTAAAACCATTTTTTATTTATATATTTGTTTTTTTTAGATCTATCTGAACTTTAACTCGAGGATCACAGGGTCCGCCGGGGCCAGGGGGGACCCACCAACCCAGAATGCATCACTACACTATCCTAACCCTGGCATTCTTGGCACCCACAGCCAGCCGCTACTGGCCCAGGACGAGGTCTTCCTGGAGGGAATGAGCCTAAGGGCACACCGTGTGTGAGGACCCCACCCAGTATAGGCAGCCCATGAAGTGCCTGTTGGACAAAAAAACACCAAAAACCAACCCCCAAAACCTTAGTAGTACCAAAGTACTATTTCGATGTCTGGTTCTTCCAGAGAAAATTGAGACAAACTAAAATATGCGAGCCACTAAGGAGATATATGTGTACGCTTACAAGAGAGGAGCTCTCTCACTGCCTATTGGTTTAGGAGGACCTTGGACTTAGAAGACACGCAACTGAGTGTGAGGTCCACTTTTTTTTTTAAGTACCTAAGACTGTTATACAAAAAACATATTTTTCATCTATCACATTTTTTTCCTACCACATTTCATGTACCTTTTGAGTTTATTTGAAAACAATTTGTTACTGGAACATTTATTTTTACTTTCTGAATATCATTTTTATTTGTGTTGCTTTCAAGAAAATTTGTGTAGCATTTTAATTTTTTATCGATTGAAAAATGTTTGTGATAGGCACTGGAGGCACTTATGGTGATGTTATTTCACATGCAAACATACAGATATACGATCACAGTAGCACACATAAGCAAACAAACACGCTAAAACACACCCCCACACACACGCACACTGGGAAACAGCTTTCATTATTTCATTCAAACAGTTTCTCTCTCAGTATTATTTTCACCTGTTGAGGTCAAACGTTATAAGAAGGACTAAGTCTTGGGTGGGACGGGTCCAATTTAAATAAAAAATACTGCGATCCCTGTTAAAAATAGGCTTTAGCTTGCGTGTAGCGCAAGTGCTGATATAAAAACTTAAATTAGCTTCATCATAGAAAAGACTAACCAATGACCAAACCAATTCATATTTCAACGCTTATATAATTATTTTACCATTCATCCCTTGTGGTCTAGCCGTAAATACATATACATACACAGCCAGAGTTACAAGGTGAAATTATTCAATTGGGTTTGCTCATTGGTTGTGGTACTATAAGCTTGGTTTTCTTGCTGTATACATGTACATAAATATAAATATATATATATATCTCTTTTAGAAATTATAGTGGTGGTTGCAATGACTCGTGAACTTGGTTAAATTCTTACGAAGAAATGAGGAAAGCTAAGCTAAAATTGTGAGGTAACAAGCTTGTCTATTTTCCTGTTGCGATAGGCCACTGAAGTGAGCGGTTTCACGTTGTGCCCGCTGGGCTGCTTGAGAGTTTGTTTGAATGTATAAATAACTGGAAGGACTCCTGCTGCAGGTCTTAGTACTTTATCTTTGTTTACAGTCATGAGACAGGTACCGACATTTCATACCCTGCAACTGAAACGCTAAAATCAAACCCGCAAGGAACAGCACTACCACTGGTCAAACAAGGGTATTTTGATTGGCTCAAATTTGTGCCAGGTGACGTCACTGACGACCAATCAGACAACGGGGCTTTTGCCTCAGGGTTCCGGCGGTTACTCTTGAACCTGTAAGAGTCAAGCCGTGCTTCATATTGTTGCTGTCATACGTGTTGGTGTTGCGCTGCCTTCCCGGAGAGTACAGGCAGTTGATGAGATTAGGCTTAAAGTGCTTCTGGAGGCTGATTGTCAGGCTGGTGGCTCAACAACAAGGAGAGTGGAGAGGACTTCCTGTATTCATGTCTCACAATCATGTTGTCATCTCCCGGGGCCCCGGCCAGGAGCTGCCCCCCCCCCCCTTCCAGCCCCAGCAGTTCCACTATTCTTCCCATCCAGCTGTGTCCTGTTCCAGGCACGGGACGTAGGAACACCTGGAGACCAGCGTCATCTCTGGATCAGGAACCCCCCAACCCCCTCACCTAGGCAGACTGCTGTGCTGTTATCAAGAGCACCAGGACTGTGAGTGTATGTTTTGTGTGTGTGTGTGTGTATGTGTGTGTGTGTGTGTGTGTGTGTGTGTGTGTGTGTGTGTTTGCCCCCCTGCAGACAATATGACCAAATGTTGTGCCACTGTTAAAAGGTCCCCAAATGGTGTAGGCTAGGTGTCCTGACGCTGTTGTGTAAATATGTACAAGCTCATGTTGTAAAGTAGTGTTGTACACTCTCTAAAGATGTTTAGTCTCCAGGAAGACATGCGGTACGTTCACACGCTGACTCTTGTTTGTTCTGCGTGTCACTCGCACGCAGAACGCGCACCCAGAAAGAAGGAACTCAACAGCTCCGGCGGTTTCATGTTTCCGTCGCCGTGACAACTTTAAACAGAAGACTTTCAGAGGGCCTCATTAGAGGACATCATAAAAACGATAAAAAACGGAAAAAAACAAACTTGTTTGTCAAGGTCCGTGGCATGCTGTGCAAACAGAGCTTAACATCGACGTTCATAGACCAATTGTACAGGGTCTCTAAAGGCCCCCTGTTTGACATTTGGGAGGGAGGGAGGCCCTCCATTAGCACGTAATGTGTACCCCGGGGGTCTTTTAACCGAGCCTAGCCGTGTAATCTTACGCTAATCACTCTCAACTCAAGCCTGTTTGTCTCTGAGGTTGTTATGTGTATTTCTTTTCGTATTTATTAAACTGGAAGCTATATTATTAATGTGTAAATCTTACCATGTATTGCTATTTCAACGTCAATGTAAATAAAATGGTGGACATGAAATTCACTGTGAAAGATATATTGCTTCTTCTTTCTGTTTTCTACTTTTTTCTATCCCTGGTAACAAATGTATTGTGGATGGCGCCATTTTGTCCAACAATGTGCGACCGGCCGCTCCCGTTGTTCACAACAACCAAAACTCCCCCTCATGCCTTTAATCTGGCATATGACACATGGCTCATTATAGCCCGTAAACATATTGTCCACCATCTGGGCCTCCGTGAACATGTAGTTCCCTTCTGGCCACGGTCCCAAAGACCTCCTCCAGATTGAGCCGACAGAACATTTACATTTTATGTCACTAATGGGAACAGCATATTTTTTATTTATTCTTCTGAATTGAGATACAGGTCATTATGAGCAGGAGAGGGGGGCTAGGCGTCTTGCTAAAGGATCCAAACAGGCGGGCTTTATGGATTAGGGATTGAAACCAGAACCTTCTGAAAGGCCCAGCCACTACACTACCCTTCCCTCTTAATGCAATTAAATGTATCCAAATCTTTAAACGAGTAGCCAACCACAAACCTTTCCCACCTAACCATTTTGAACTTTTCACCTAAACTAAACCATCCTTTCTCTGAGCTCCTCTACCCACCAATACCTACCCATGACATCTACACTAAGCAACCCTTATTATTAAGCACCGTTACTATCCATCCTTGCTCTTTAGCACCCAAACTGACCCATACTTTTCTGAAGGTATTTCTTATTCCACTCAACCCATGCGATGCTAGGAGCAGAGCGCTGTCACACAGTGTGGTGTCAAGGAAGTAACTCAAGTTTTTAGTCCCCTTGCCTTGCTTATGGGCTGTGGAGGGTTATATTGATGGTTCTGGAGTTTGAGGAAAACCGGAGCACCAACAGGAACTCCATGTTGACACGGGGAGCACATGCAAAACCAACATAACCGTTGTTCTAAAATCTCAATTAAGCCCCCTTACTGTCCAGCACCTGTAGTATAGCTGTGCAGTCACATCCTGCAGCGCCGCACCAAACACCGGGTCATTTCCTGATTATGGATCTCTGTTATGAATTCCACTGCGGGCTTCCTGCTTCAAGAGGCCTTAAGACTTTGGCCTCAGGAAAAACAGCATGGACCTCTGACTGAGAGGAGTCCAATTGAGTTATGGCTTTCTCCAGCCCGAGCAATGGTGGTGTTCAGTGTCACCACAATAACTTTTTTAACTTCCAGGACAGCAAGGCTCAAATGTTTATGTAACTCTGTGTCTCCCGCTTTATCTATCTCAGTCTCAGTCTCATTCTCTCTCTCTCTCTCTCTCTCTCTCTCTCTCTCTCTCTCTCTCTCTCTCTCTCTCTCTCTCTCTCTCTCTCTCTCTCTCTCTCTCTCTCTCTCTCCCTCTCTCTCTGTGTGGAGTGAGGGGCCGGGGGTCCATGTGTGCGTGGGCAGAGGCCATTGTGTCCGGATCTCAGTGATAAGACACGGGCAGGAAATCCCACCATTCAGACGCAGAGGGTTTGAATGAAAATGTTGTTGTGCGTCAGTGCTCGTTGCTTAAAGAGAAACGAAGGAAAAAAGGAGCGACTCGGATTTATAGATTAGTTCTTTGGCCTCCTGTATACTCCCGCCACTAATAACATGGTAGGATCACAAGGTCTAGGTTGTCGTTAGCGTAATATGGGGTCGTTCAGGGCTCACTGAACTACTAACAGTGATAAATCAAACACACATGTGCGCGTGTGTGCAAAACATGCGCACACACACACACACACACACAAAGAGGCAATAAAAGAGGAAGGACAACCTGCAACACTATCACCATTAGGAGTGTGCCTTGCGATGCTTACAAGAGCTCTACACTGAAGTATCTTTCTTTGCTGTGCTCCTATAGTAGCAGCCTGCCCAGGGGGGCAGGATTTATGGGGATTATTACCTTTTATAGTCAAGTTGGGTCCATTTTATCTGTACAGCACTTAATCACAGCTCCGCAGTCTCAAAGGGCTTCACAGGCTCACTTGATACGACACACGCTCCCTAACCATAAACCCTCTGAGGGGAAGGGAAAGAATAATAAGAGTCCCTAAATATATAACTCCTTAAATCCAATATGGCAGGAGTGAGAGAGCAATGTTTCTAAGCTTCCGTCGTATTGCCTTCTTCCCCTCGGCATCGCACATGCAAGTCCGCCATATTGGAGTATATGGTGTGTATGTCTCCAGGCAGGAAATCAAATGTAGAGGAACATGTCAGAGAATTGTCGTTGTCCTAGAAGGTGTGTGTGTGCATTTGCGTGTCTGTGTGTGTGTGTGTGTGTGTGTGTGTGTGTGTGTGTGTGTGTGTGTGTGTGTGTGTGTGTGTGTGTGTGTGTGTGTGTGTGTGTGTGAGTGTTTGTGTGTGTGTGTGTGTGTGTGTGTGTGTGTGTGTGTGTGTGTGTGTGTGTGTGTGTGTGTGTGTGTGTGTGTGTGTGTGTGTGTGTGTGTGTGTGTGAGTGTGTGTGTGTGTGTGTGTGTGTGTGTGTGTGTGTGTGTGTGTGTGTGTGTGTGTGTGTGTGTGTGTGTGTGTGTGTGTGTGTGTGTGTATGTGCTGTTGCTACATCATCGTGCTGCTCTTGTGGTCGTTCTTTTCCTTGACAAGCATGTCACCTTCTTCCTACAGACACTTCCAGACAGTTTGATTTCAAACCACTCGTTGTTTCCATTCTGTGAAAGCGGAGAACCACATCAGGCCTGGAGGTTAGAAGACAATTGTGTATGTGGATGTAGGAACAATAACAGCTCACTTTAGTAATATATAGGTACAATAATGTAAGGGTTACTATATATACATTGAATAATTGAGACATAGTACCTAGTAGTATAACAGGTAGTACCTATAGTATTAGCACGTACAATAATGTTGGTACTGAATATACATTTTAGTAATATGTATAGGTACAATAATATAAAGTTTGGTGTGTGGAACATGGGTAACACATCAGTAAGATAAATACAAAGTTAGAAGGAGGGAAGATAAGTTAGGAGACATTTTCCAGTGGCTGGTGGATAATTATATTATAGTATATATAAAATATATATCGAATATGATATCGGTAAGTAAGGGTAATTGATACATCGGTGAGAAGACAGATCAGTGTGGTTAATATGTTGTCAAGAATTTTACAGATTTACCGACGTGAACACAATACATAAATACACCAAACACAAAGCAACTTATCAATGATGACTATTGATATTTTTACGGCTTTGGATTCCTTGCTTTTACATTTAATCACATTTTTTAAAGACATGAATGGCTTTGAGACATTCTACTAGAAAAGTGGGTTCCACAGGAAACACTGGACAGAAACCGTCTTTATTCAGAAGTTGTCGTTCTTTTCAGCAGTTAAACTGAATGGTAGGGGTGAGGTGGGGTGTGGAAGGTAAGCGTCTCCTATGTGTTGGTTTGTGGGAAGCCACCGCTTCCTGTGCGTCAAGCTGTGCAGGAAGTGCCGACCAATCATGGGAGGAGGGGCCTGATGGTGGGGTGTTTAGGGGGTCGAGAACTGGTTGGTTTTTGGGGTGGATGAAGGGGTTGGGGACCATCTAGCCCCCTACTCTCTCCTCAATGGCCTGTCTCTGTGCTCACTGTCTATCCCCTACCTGCTTCTTAATTACGTGTCTCTGTACTGTCCAACCCCTACCTGTTCTCTAATGACCTATGTCTGCATTCCCTTTCCAATCCATACCTGCTGCTCAATGACCTATCTCTACTGTCTATGCCCTCTCTGCTCCTTAATGACCTGTGTCTGTGCTGGCTGACCCCTGCCTGCGCCTTAAGGACCCATACTCACTGCCTGACTCTTACCTGCTCCTTAAGGACCTGTCTCTGTTTTCCTCCATAATCCCATCCTGTTAAGGTTTAGATGTGGTTTGATAAAACCATAACATGCCGCAATATGTACATTCTGTAGTTAACAAGAAGTCAAAATTGTTACACAATTAAAACACAAGTCCTAAGTAAACCGATAACAAATAACCCATTTCCTGGCCAAGAAAACATACACACAAGTTCTTAATCGAGTTCTATTATTACTGTGTTCTTAAGTACACAGTAATAATAATAATTAGAACCCAACCCAACAACGCAAACTTCTTCAAGGGATGTGAAGGGAGGTCTGTCTGAGTGTGTTGTCTGAAAAGCCCTTTGGTGTTTGAGTCACAGTTTAAAATCGGTTAAGCATTAAGACTCTGTTCGCCCCTTCCAGATTAGAACCTCGAGGCCTCAAGCCTTACTGTTGTGTGTCAACACGCGACGGGGTACCATGGGAACTCCCACCCTCTCCTGTAGCCAGTTCCTGTTCTGGCCTGTGGCCAATAGCTGGAGAGGATTATTTAAAACAGGTTCTCTCATTTTTATGACAGGTGCAAAGCAGCTTGAAATATTTGCAATGTTTGTAAGACAGAAAGAATAAAGGATGTTTGGTGTGTTCTGACAATGTTTGCCCTATTAAATACTCACGCACAGACATTAATAACTCTATGGCTATAGTGACAGGTATATTATCATGGAATGCATTTGCATTTGATCGTGGCTTGGAGACAGGTAAATGTGTGCGCACTTCTAGAACGTTCACAATTGCCTTCAGCTGCTGTCCTGTCTCTTTTCCATCTGGGAATTATCCGATTTGTGTAACGGGGGGGGGGGGGGGGGGGGGGGTAGGCAGAACCCAAGTGCACAGACTGACAATGGTGACAGGGCTGTCCAAACGGTTTTATTGGTCGCACAGATGATCAGGGTCGGGCAGGCAGAGTAAACGGGGACAGGCAAGAGTTCGGGAACCGTCAGGCAATCAGGCAGACTGGGGGTACCGTCGGCGGGGGGGTAGTCGGGGTAGGCGAGGGGTCGGTATCAGGAGGGCAGACAGGCAGGCGAGGAGCCGGAAACAGGGGAGCAGACAGGCCGGCGGGGACTCGACAACAGGCGGGTGGTCAGACAGGCGAGGGTTCGGTAGCAGGCAGGATCAGCGTTGGAGAAACGTTTCTGGAGTCGCGGAAAAGCTCTGTGAGTATCGAGAGACGATCTGGCAGAGACCGAGTGGAGAGAGAGAGGATTGATATAGAGGGAGCACAGGTGAAGGTGGTTGAGCTAATTAGGTGAGATCAGCTTGGCAGGCAGGTTGAACGGGAAAATCAGGAGCGGACCAAAACAATTTGACAGACTAGCATCCCAGTCTGTTTACTGGTTCAATCCCATAGCTGTGGGACCTGTAATCACTCCTGTAATCACCAGGAGTGATTACAGGAGATATACGGAAAAAGTTGTGTGTTGTACAACATCGTGCGGAACAGACTCTGTTCCCTTCCCCTGACCCGAACCCTTACCTTTATCGTGTCATGCGTTGTTGTCGCAGAGTTTTCCAAACCTTTCCGCTACACTGGAACATTCCGTCAGGCGCGAGGCCTATCAGCTGTCCAATCATCAAATATTGAAACCTTTTGTGGGAACGATCACAAGGCACGATGTCTTGGGTTTCTTCATCTCCGCTTTCTTTCAAGGTAAAAGACCAATAGTTCAACATGAATTGACCCAGACTCTGCAGCATAATGCATCCATTCCTAACTTTGGAAATCAATTAATGATCATTTATGGTAATTTATTCATATTTATATTTTATATTACTTTCTTTTCTCATTACTTTCAGTGCTTTATAGTTATTTCAAAGTTATTTAAATGATCTTAATCTCATAAACGTTTCTTGCTGTGCCCTGTGTGCCTGGTCTAGTCGCTTGCATACAAAAAGGGACAATATCCATAAAGTTAAAAAAACATCTATGGACGACTGGAGTTAAGGAGGGTGAAATCGCCGGTCGAGCCATACATGCCTGGCCATATGTTTTCGTATTAAGTTTAGTATTAAGTCCAGTGACCAGTGTAATATCAACAAGCTGTTAGGAGCAGAGTACCCCCTTGCCCCCACCCCACACAAACTCCTAACCCCCCACACATATGGTGCTGATCACCCCACAACACACTCACCAAGATAGGCCAGGACGGCACGCATGGGCGGGCGGGACGCCTCGCCCCCCCGGCTGGGACAGACGTGCACCAGGAGGCCGACCCAGAGCCCGTAACTGATGTGACGGCCGCTTTCAGAGCCGTTGATCGCTCATGCAGACCACATGACGTGAAGTCTGGACAGCTCGATCGCCACGTGTAGACTTACATCGTCTGTTGAGGACAAAACCGTCTGGACGAGGTCAGGGCAAGGCAAGACTGATGTTAGTTTTGGTAAACTCTGTCAATTCAATGACAATATATGGAACAGGGAGATTGCTGTTGTTCGGGTTTGCCTTTACAGGCAGATGGATTCACATGATAATGATCAAATGACAATCCTTCTAGCCATGCTTCAATTTATGAGGCTGTCGGCCAAACCACAGTGGTTCGGACCAATCAGCATCCCACGGGGAAGTACGTGTTCTATGTGATATGTGATGAATGGCTAATGACAGATGGTATATCTGATCACCTGCAACATATATTTCTAAGGGCCTTCCCTTCTCCAAAGAGTTTGTAATAACAACCTCCCATATGGTTCTGTGTAACAGACGCGTCGGGGTCGTTTTCATGAGACATCTTGATCAGGACTTCAATAGAACTGGTCAATGGGGGGCTGCTGGGGGTTTCTGGTGTGGTCTGAGCCCACCAAAGTGTATGATGGGTGGACCACTGGCTGAAGTAAACAGTTGTATATGACCTCCCTCTTGGAGAGAAAGGGGGGTTTAAGGGGACTGTTGTAAACAAGTCAAGCCTGCCATTTCTTTTTTGACATCCTGCAGAGCTTCCTGATGGACATCCTCAAGGTCCTCCTTAAGGACACTACACTATCCCGTGAGGATGACATCCAGGACATCCATCTCGTCCCAAGGATGTAAGCATTCATCATTGAGACTCCAACCGCAAACCATTGCGTTTCCGATGTCCCTGTGCTGTGAATAACAAGGGGAGGTGAGGGGCTAATTACAGCTGTAGAGTAAAGTCAGCAGCACTAACCTTGCCTTCCAACTGTATGTATCTGTTGGCTTGCATTGCTCCGCCTGTCAGTCAAAGAGAGCCTTGTTTGTTCTGGGGGAGGGGCGGTGAGGGTGTCGGTAAACACCTTCCAAAAAACGTTTTGTAGCGACGGGGGACTCCGTCATGCATCAAGGTTAATGCAGATGTCTCGTCTCATCAGGCTCACGTTCCACTGGCTGGGTCAATATCTGCTGACAAACCCTGACAGTCTAGCATGTTTTCCCAGCTTCCAGACAGATGCACACAGAAATGGTTATGGTTTAAAATGGGAGAAGCAGTGGAGAACTAGGTCTCCGTGGAAGCATTAGAGAACTGGGATTTGGACTCCATAATCACATTCTGGGAGCCCAACCCCATAGCCTTTTCATCATGCAGCTGTCCAAAACCTCTCCACAAGTGAGTTTTTTATATCGGTCCTCATCAGTCAGTGCTTATAAACAGCAAACAACAAAAAACAACAAACAACAAATGTGTTATCAAGACCAACTTTAAGCAGCGCAACAACAATAGTCAGAGTTTTGTTTTTCTCAAGTGCATTCCCAGAAAGCTCCAACATATAGGCTCATATATATACGCTGACACTAGTTTTGACGAAATCCCTATAGTTACTAGTTTGACTAGTTTTGATTATATCCCTCTAGTCACTGGTTCGACTAGTTTTGAGTAATATGCGAAGATGATGAAACATTTTCCTGCCAAACTGTTAACATTTTAAAAAACAGTATGAATGGATGGATGAACTTCAAGTCTCAAATATCCAGGAGCAGACTACCAGCATACTGGGTGTCACTGTGGCACAAGTTCAGTTATGCAGACATCTCCAGTGATGTTCCATCTTCATACAGAATTTCCCAGATTACATTTCCGTTTGATGTTCCAGTGATTCTATGTCAGTTGATAAAGCAATATGTTTCTCAGCTCCAACCTCTCAAAGCTTCAAACAATTGAGTTAAGATATTTCAGGCAAGCGCAGTCTGACCGGCAAGTGCCTCTGATGGGTGGTATTTGCAACTGCTGCAGGGCGAGCCCGTACATGTAGCAAGTTAAACACAAAGAAAAAAATTACCCCCATCGACCACCTCTCATGTCTGGCTGTCTGAAATACTCTGTCTCTTGTTTTTGTTTTTCTGCTGTCTCTCTCTCTATCTGCATATTTATTTGTCTGTCTGTTTTTTTGTCTGTCTGTCTCTCTGTCAGTCTGTTTGTCTGCCTCTCTGTCTGTTTTTCTCTCTTTGGTGGCAATCATGGGTTCAAAATATCTCTCCATCTGGAGGCTAGTAAGGTCTGGGGGCATGAGGGTCTGTGAGCGTGGGGGTCTGGCGTCTAGGGGTCTGAGGGTCTGCGAGTGAGGGGGTCTGGGGGTCAAATGGTGTGTGTGTGTGTGTGTGTGTGTGTGTGTGTGTGTGTGTGTGTGTGTGTGTGTGTGTGTGTGTGTGTGTGTGTGTGTGTGTGTGCGCGCGCGCGTGCGTGCGTGCGTGCGTGTGTGTGTGTGTGTGTGTGTGTGTGTGTGTGTGTGTTTGAATGTGTGAGTGTGTGTGTGAATGTTTGAGTGTGTATGTGTGTGTGCGTGCATGTGTTTCTTTGTGCGTGTGTTTGTGATTAAGGTTTGTGGTCACAGGGGTGCTGCTGCAGTGGGGTTCCAACTGGGTTATGCTGTCAGAACAAGGAATAAGGTGGACAACATTCTGACACACGATAGTATGGTTGAAATGTTTATGTACCTCTCTCTCTCTCTCTCTCTCTCTCTCTCTCTCTCTCTCTCTCTCTCTCTCTCTTTCTCTGTATAAATTGACCTTGCAAAACGTTAGAAAAGTTACTAAAGTCAAATATAATACAAATGTATTTGTGTATAAACAATGAGGAAGTAAGGCTATCATATTAGATCATGGGGTTATCGTTGGGATAGGGTTGATTTAGTCAGAGTATTCAGAAGTAATCAATCAAAAGAGCTTTGTTGGCATGGAAAATAATTTTATATTACCTGTCTCTCTCCCTAATAAGACCAAACAATGAATTTCCTTAACTCAATATATAGTTGAACATTTACTTTTATACCTTAAACTGAAATCAATCTCATTGTTTAATGAGTCAAAATGAGCCAATTATGAAATAATATTGTCACGGCCGCTGGCCAAGGTGCAGAAAATGGACCGCAATGCAGACACGATAAACTTGAACAAAAAAATATTGTTTTATTTTAAACAGGGGTCGTAGGCGACAGGCACCAAAGAGCAAGGGCAAAGCCACAGTGGGGGGAAACTAAGGAGCTTGGCTAGGCACCGGGGCACTAAATTCCAGGGGAACAGAAAACTAGCTGTCGCAACGACCGGGAAAATGTCCAAAAGGAAGTCCAAAAAACGGGGAGAAGATTGCAACATAGAGGCAAGGGCCAGGGAGAGGGCAGGGGCAAGACAAGGGCAAGAGCAAGGGGGGGTCCTGGGCCGAGCACGGGCTTGGCGTTGAGCCACGTGGGCGTGGGCTTGAGCATGGTGTGGCGTGGTGTGGCGTGGCGTGGCGTGGAGTCATGAATGAAGATAAATCACACTATCCTGTGGCAGGATGTAATCAGCCACTGATTGGTAATCAGCCACAGGTGCGCTGGTGGCACAGCATGCCAAAAACCAGGGGCGGAGTGAGGCCATAGAATGGGCGTGGCTCGGGCACAGTGAAGGCAGGTAGCAGGAGGGAAGTGACAGTGACAATTATAAGACTTTGGAACGTTAAAGATCGAAGGACTTTAAATTACAACGTTTTACATTTTCCAGCCATTGTGACACAGCAATCTTGATTCAAGTCTAAAATGGTTATTCTCTTATAGTGCATTTCAAGTTATTTGGAAAACCAGCGACAATTGTCTATTGTATTTATTTTTTAACGGGAGCTGTATTTGTCTAATTAACCATCATCAAAGTGTCAGCAGGAGTGATGACTAGTGCTGCGGCGTTAGGGTTAGCTCGGTAGCTCTTAGTTTGTCATCTGGCCCACATGCTCATAGCATCCCTCCCTGATGTTTGTGTATGCGTGAGTGTGCCTCTCCTAATGTTGTTCCAGTCCGCAAGGCAGGCAGAGTTCAGCCTTTAAGAGCAGGCCGTTCCCTTCCATTTAACCTGAACTAGTGAATAAGTTATGAGTTGTGTTAAGAAAATAAAACCTCTGTGTTTTAGGTTTATTTTAAACAAAACTTGATATCCACAATAAAAAAGCTATCTGGAGTATCCCGGCTCGAAGGGAACAAATCTACATTCGATGGAATTTCCAACTGTTGCCGGTCTGGCTCAGTGGAGTGCATATATCTTTAGCATAGGACTACATGAACACAATGACGATACGATACGTTACAACTTTATTAATCCCCTGTAGTATTGATAATAATAAAAATATATAATAATAACAACAATAATTCCATTGCATTGCACCAGCAATGACTGCTAGGGCCTCTTGTTGCACTTGAAGCACTTGAAGTTTAACATGAATAGGGTTGATTTAATAATTAAAACCAATCCGTTCTGTAGGCTATTATTTTGTGCAAATTATAGCAAACAGTAGATTCACAGCCTCTTCACAATGGCTTTAGCACGAGCATCAAAGGGTGGCGTATAAAACAGATTCAGTTGAAGATGTAAAAGATATACCCTTATACGTCCATCATCATATCAGGGATATCTGGTAGTTTGGAGCTTGCATGATAGTTCGGTATGTCGGCTTGTTGCTTCAGGACACGTCAAACAGTATCAAGCTTCGGTGGACCAGTGAGGACGTAGATATTAGACTAACATGAGGTAAGACCAATATTTGTTCTGTAAGCTACATGCAAAGCAACTGTTGGCTAACTGATTAACTCAGAATGAGCAAATACATAAGGTCAGTTTTTCAAGAACCCGAGGGCTGTAGCTCCTCCAGGAAACATTTGTTTGTGCAGTTCTATATAGTTGACATTATTTTGTCTCGGATTCCCTTCATCGTCTTTTATTCTGTTTTACTAATGTTAGACTATTGTAAAATGTCTAAGACTTATTTTAAAGTAGCAAATTGATAAAAACAACTATAATGGTATGTAACAACATGCTATATACATTGAGAGTAATCATAACCTCGTCTTTTGAAAAAAAATCAATTGTGATATAAAGATGTCATTGTGTACACTCCTTTAGAATACTGTAGGAAGGGCTAAACACACTTCTTAAAACACTTTATCATTTATTTATATAAGGACTTCCTTGATGGAGAAACCAAACATCCTGTTTCTGAGGTCTCTATTTAACTGTAAGGATACATTGTTCCTAAACAACAAAAACACACACACACATACACACACACACACACACACACACACACACACACACACACACACACACACACACACACACACACACACACACACACACACATTAGTTATTAGTTATGAATTATGCATCCGCATAATTACATTATCGCAAACAAAATTAAACACAAATAGACATACATTTGCTTCATTTATATTGAATAAGCTTGTAATCCTATAACATTCCTTAAACACAACTTTTATTAACTGCTATGGTACTCTTTATCAGCACCAGAGCTGGGATAGAACACTCTGACATTTATAAACTGTTATTTCTTCAACTAAAATTAATTTAGGCAACCCTACACCTGTATCTGGTTAGAACTTGAAAACTCTGATAAAACTCATAGTCGTTCATGAGGATTTAATGTGCATGTGTTATTCACAGATGCTTCATGCTTTTGCAGTAAAAGAGATGGAGCAATAGCCTTTTACCTCTGCTTTCCATGGAGAGAAGAAGGGACCCAGGGGCTATGAGCAGGGAGATATTCGTGCAGTAGTTAGGAGCTGTAAGCGTTAGGCCTTCACCGAAAACGTACTACTGAAAAAAGAAAAAAAATCAGTTGTTTTATTGGCAGCACACCATTCAGACTGTTTTCGGCACCCCTGGGTGCTCTTTCCTTTGTTTCCGTAATAGCGTTTCCCTCCCATGACTAGGACCACACACCTTCAAACACACACACACGCACAAACGTACATACTTACATCTGTAGTGGATTCGGAAGATGACGTGTGTGTGTTTGTGTCTGGTATGTGTGTGTGTGTGTGTGTGTGTGTGTGTGTGTGTGTGTGTGTGTGTGTGTGTGTGTGTGTGTGTGTGTGTGTGTGTGTGTGTGTGTGCGTGTGTGTGTGTGTGCATGTGTGTGTGTGTGTGTGTGTGTGTGTGTGTGTGTGTGTGTGTGTGTGTGGTTGTCCGGTGAGAGTGGTGATAACCTGAGGAGGCTTGTCTTCCTATGCAGCTGGCCTCACACAACAACACTGTTAATAATTAACACACACACACACAGACACACACAATCACACACACACACACACACACACACACACACACACACACACACACACACACACACACACACACACTCACACTCACATTCACACTCTCTCTCTCACACACACACACATACACACACACACACACACAGACACACACACTCACACACACACACACACATTGAAAACAATACTGTGCACAATCCATACTTTAAATGCTCATCTGAATACATAATCTCTTTCACAAACGCATGCTGACAGACACACACACACACACACACTCGTGCAAACTTTTCATAGGTTTTCGAAGCTTCCCACTCCATCTTCTCCTCTCCTCCTCCTTCCCTCTCCTCCTCATCCCCCTCTCCTTCCCGCTCCTCCTTCTCCTCTTCACCCTCTCCTCAGCTCTCCTTCCTGCCTGCCAGCAGAAAGCTCAATGACTTCATGTCCACGTTTTTGTGAATGGACCCCCAGTCTCGTGGCCTTCAAGACACAATAGCAGTGACAAAGCACATCCTGCCTGGGCCGATGCATAATGGATGATCAGTGATTACAGAGTATGTGGTTTGCTCTGGCATCGTCTAGCTCCTCCTGAGAGCCGAGCTGCAGATTACTGTCTGTAGAAAAACAATGGTTGGCCCCCTGTTGTGTCTCAATGGGTCAAGATGTTTTTATATGCGGTGATTTGAGAACCAATCGCCTTTCTGAGTCAGTGGCGGTGATAGGATGACCTAAATGCAGAACATCATCTCCCTAAGGAGGTCTTTCTCTACCGCTTGCGTTTAAGAAGTAATATCATTGTTCATTAGTATTTTTAGGACACCAACAGGGTGGTTGTGTTTCTGTGTCTGTCATTAAAATCGTATTTTGAGAAACATAACCTGCTTCTTCTTTCCTGCTTCTACAGTACCTTCATTTTACAAGCCGTACTGGCTCCCTAATAGCCTTTGATCACTGTCCAACCCCTACTGCAATTTAATAATCTGTATTCACTGTCTAACCCTCGCTGCAACTAATAGAAGGCCTACGTTCAATCAACGACCTCTTAAGTCTCTTTTAGTCGCAATGACCTCCATTTTGGGCCCCATTCCAAGAAAATATAAGTCTTATCTGATTGTTTGATTAATGGAAATAAACTCACCAACTTCACATATAAAGACAGCTGAAAATACAATTCAAGAAATCTATTTTCAAAGTTGCCTGCCTAACATTTAATCAAATTCTAGTTTTCTTGACACATGGTTTGTTTTCATTGAATGTAAACATCAGCTGTGTATAAGATGGATACAGTGGGAGTTTATCCCATAAGACTACATTCATTTGTTTTAACAAGAATGGGGTAGTTTCCTCTCTCCTTCTCTCGACCAGGGCACGTCGATCATCATCCGCCTTTTGTTGAGGGGACTTCATATTTACTACATAAACTACACCATTGTCGTTTTGTTGTTTTTCTCTAAAATATTTCAATAAATAGATGGAATTGTGTTTTGTTCAAAACAAAATAATTGCAAAGAAAAAGGAACAAAGGCGCAACTCTTTCATGAGGAAACTTGAGTCAAAAGTGCAGTGGATAAAAAAAATAAAAATGTTCCCATACCTTTTCGTGCAACCTTTGATTCTGGCCATTTCGGGCAGTTTTCGATAGAAAAAGTATTGGATAAATGCAGCAGTTTCACGCTACCCGGTATCTATTATTAACATTATTAACATCTAGGTCTACCTTTGATTAATAACACAGATTGTAGCAGAAAGCTGATTCTTCTTCAATTTTGTTTTTTTAGGAACGGCTGGATGGGAGGTGGCACTATTTTTACTGTCATGACAACCCAGGCGCTTCCTAGGTAGACACCGCCCTTCTACTGGGGTCAGCGATGATCGTGATCGGTTATCTAAATAAGTGATGACAAGCCAGATTTGCAATTGGTCATGCTCGTGCGCGGTACGGTCAGAAAGTTGGGACCGTTTTGACTAGCGACTTTATTATTGTGCTCCAGTATGTTGCTAGCGACCGGAGGGCTGTACCCCTCCCTGTGCGTCGGTCTGAGCTCTTCACGATGGATGATGACGTGAGGACACGTGGAAAGCACAAGGAGGGCAAATCTCAGCCTGTCAACAGCAACGATCCTTTCGGATTATCTTTTGACTGCTTGATTTCCTGCGTTGTTTCTTACAATGGGACATGACAAGAGGAATTTCAGTCTGCTATGTCTTCATGTAGTGACATGTGTAACATGGTACACAGTATTTTATGGCTTCCAGGTCAAGGAATCCTTCTTCCTCAGACAGGGGGATCACAGACAAGCCAGGAACCTCAGGGATCAAACCCAGAACCTCCTGAACTCCACCAGAGTTTCCTGACCGCTGGTTTGCCCAGAGTTAGGTCTGTCTATCTTTACCATTCTACTTGCTGTAGTTTGGTCTGGCTTTGCGAGACTAATCTTCACCTGATACATATCAATTAACACACACGCACACTGACTCATTAATACTGTATGCTGTATGCTCGTTTACACATGCACCACACATGCACACACAAACACACGCACACACACACATAAATAAACAAACATAAGACACTCTATGTGTGTGTGTGTGTGTGTGTGTGTGTGTGTGTGTGTGTGTGTGTGTGTGTGTGTGTGTGTGTGTGTGTGTGTGTGTGTGTGTGTGTGTGTGTGTGTGTGTGTGTCCTTGTACACACAGTATAAATTACGGCTTGTTTACACATGCACAACACACAAGCACAAACACACACACACACACACATGAACAAACACACAAACCCCCCCCCCACACACACACATGTGCTCACTTACATGTGGACTACACTACACTCCATATACACACATTTGACCTTTATCGTGTCATCATGCATCACACACACACACTCATTCAAGAAATATCACATATGTACACGCTCAAAAACATATGGTCGATTACTAGCGTCAAACATATTCATCTGGAAATACGCACACTTTACAGCACATATATCACAGTCTGTTGGATCTTGTCCTGTCTGATCATGTCAGGATGAAGTTACACTTTACACGTACATGACACGTGACACACCGTTTCCCTGGGAACCCACGGAACCCAGCCCTGACCCTATGGGAGCACACACACACACACACACACACACACACACACACACACACACACACACACACACACACACACACACACATACAGTTACCCACACACATAAATACACATAAACAAAAACACACAGACAGGAACACGACCCCTTGACCTGGTAGTTTCTGGCGTCACAGAACGGCCATATCGCCATCTCACCACAGCCTTTATCAGCTAATAAGACTTCGTCTTCCGCCCTCCGGTACGATCAGATCTGCCCTCAGTTCCGTGTCCAATCGGATCCGTCATCATCAGTTCTCTCATCAGACCTCTCATCAGTTCTGCTGTCGCTCACCAGTACGACAGGCCTTGACTGAGTTTGTGCAAACCGGTTCCCAACGCTTCATCAGTCACACTAATTGTTATCGGTTCAGATACTCAGCCGTTATTAAGTTATTGAGCCTATGGCACCAACCCTAAATTCAAAACACATTTTCTAATTTCTACTAGTGTTTTTATTCATTTGTACACTATGCATATTACTCTATGGGCAGTATATTTCTCTTCATAATATCCTAATAATATACTGTTTCATTAGTTACATATATGAGTCCACATTGCGTTGTTGTGTCTGTAGTATAATTGTATCACACAACCTACTAAAAACTCTTCTGACCGCTAAATGTATTTGACTTGGCACCTGATTCTGATTCATAATTACATTTTCACCCTTTTC
The DNA here is from genome assembly GCF_026213295.1 of Gadus chalcogrammus. Lineage (NCBI taxonomy): Eukaryota > Metazoa > Chordata > Actinopteri > Gadiformes > Gadidae > Gadus > Gadus chalcogrammus. The sequence goes on along the minus strand of NC_079423.1, from coordinate 3,904,731 downwards.
TTTGTGTATTCACCGTTTATATTGATAACAAACACCTAGATTCCACAGTCCACATGCGTTTGTCATGCTGTTGTTATCGTCTGCATCAACCTTCTCCGGGCTGTGATTGGCTGACAGATGGCTCGTTTAACAGCCAGGTGGCTCGGCAGAACCAGGAAGTGAGTGACAGCATCGTATAAACAAGTCTTCACAGCTCGGGTCACATGACACAGAGGACAGCTCCATCAGATAGAGCCGACGTCAGGGGTACAATCCTATCTATCTGCCCAATTATCATCCGTCCTTCTTGGTGTGTGTGTGTGTGTGTGTGTGTGTGTGTGTGTGTGTGTGTGTGTGTGTGTGTGTGTGTGTGTGTGTGTGTGTGTGTGTGTGTGTGTCCTATTATACAGGAGGTTTTTCAGTATGAATTAGCAATAATGTTTGGAAATCAAGATTGATGCTCTCATTTATTGTTTGACTGTGTTTGTGTGGGTGGGTGTGTCAATTGATTGTGGTGTGTTTGTATGTGTGTGTGTGTGTGTGTGTGTGTGTGTCATATACCTTTTCAGCATAAATTGCACATAAATTGCACCCATGTCCTCCATGTCATCCATGACTTCTGTTTAATTGGTGAGTCATTGTGAGAACACCTACCTTAACATTTATTCTATAATTTTGTTCTGTATGCATTGTACAGAGAACAATTGAAGTGGAGGGAAAGACAAAAAAGAGGATGCTACATAAACTACAGCACTCGTAGACGGATAGGATGAATTGGGCTACCGCCCAGCTATTCATTGGAGTCTGTTTTTGATATAACAGAAACGCATTAGCACCATCTCGTGGAAAGAGATGGGATTGCAGTTGTAGCCAAAAGTAGAGAGGCACAGGAGTCAAGTCAATCCACTTGTCATACTGTGTCTGTCTGTCTCCCTGCCTGTCTTCCTGTAGATCTAAGCCTTGCTTCTACCCTGACTACATTTAAATCAAGGTAACATGTTATATTTATGTTAAAATAACGTTAACATTCGTTTAAAACAAGTTTTCATGTGTCTTTAATTGATTATTTTAAATTCAAATGTGAAATGTTTTTCATGCATATTTCTGAAATCCTGTTTTAGTTTTATTTTTGTCTGTGGAGCACATTCAGCCAGACCCGTGAAATATACTACATAAATAAACTTGACTTGACTTGACCTGTCTTTCTACCTGGGATTTCGTTCTGACCATTGACCATGACACTATCTTGTCAGTAGAATAGAAGTCTAGAAATATCAATACTTAATCTTCCTTTCCTGACTTTCTGGTTAGTCAGACAGCAGCCTCGAGCAGTGTCTGAACTTTCTGCCTTTGGCAGAAAAGCAGCATGCATCATTATTAAAGTCTCTCTTATGCAAGCTATAATAAACATGTCCACTGTCAAGGCAGCCTACCGTAGAGCAATAAACTAGATGTGCTGTAGACCTGAATCGCCGTCTGGTGGTTGCAGGTTGAGTGAGAAATGGCCGAGCTCTAGTGGAAGTCAGATCGCCGGACACTTATCCACCAAGAAGCATTCACATTGAATACACTCCTCTTCCAAGTTAAAAAAATCGGTTTGTTATCCATGAAATATCATTCATTTTATTTGTCCTTCGATTTGGCCGTGTTTTATGATTTTCTCGTACTTTGCTCTTTAACTGTCTTTTACTTCTTCTTGATCGTCTTTTGCTTCATTCATTATTTTTTACGTTCTTTCTAATTATATCTTTGCATTCTGTGTCAGATTCTTTCTCATTCTGACTCTCTCCATTTTTTATTGGTTGGGATGGTTTTCTCCTCTTGAATCGGCCGCTACGCAGGACCTAAGTGTGTGTGTGTTGGGGTGCATATGTGCACGTGTTTCTGTGAGAGCAGCACAGCGAGCGTCGTCTAGCACCAGTCTCTGTGGAGCCCTAACCGCGGTGACCCCACACCTGCATATGTACGCGGCGTCCTGCATAGCCAACTCATGAACCAGCAACTGTTTTTGTCGTTAAACAAATCGCCCAGATGTTCTTCTATTAACTGCTCCAGTGTGTATTCGGTGGTCCCCGGATCTAAAGCATCGCTTGAAGCTTGAAGCTTGAAGCCTGAGACTTGATGCTTGAAACTTGATGATTGAGGCTTGAGGCCTAATGCTTGAAACGTAATACTTGATGCTTCGTGCCTGACAAAATGCGGATTCAATTATCAGCCTTTGAATGACAGAACAGGTATTATTTCTATGGAATTCAAACACAAAACCATGTCTTTAAACTCGTCTGGACTGTGGAGTTAGGAGGGAGAGGGAGAGGGAGAGAGAGAGAGGGGGGGGGGGAGTATTTTGTCACTGGAGCTGAGATAATCTGCTTTCACTGCACTTTGGAAGCTTTCTACCTCAGACCACCCAGCGGCCCAGCCAGACCCCAGGAGGTAAGGCTCTTTGGGGCCCCTGGTTCTCCGCTGTGCTAGAACAGCAAGATAACATGGAGTGGGAAGTTAAATTATCCAAAACTACTTACAATAAGTACACAAAGAGAAACAACAATCTGTACTTGATGTGTAATTTCCCTCCCTCTCTTCCTCTTCTGATTAATTCACGCTCTGTTTTATTCCAAGATCTGTCTAAATCCTTCCTCCGTCCAGATGTGTTTTTAGGCTCCCACGGGCCACGGAGAGACATCCAGAGATATCCGGTATGGCTGGGACAGTTTCTCACAATATGGGGATGGGGCTCAACTACAATTGAGCTTTTTTTTTTACTAATGAGTCATTGAGGAGAGGCATTTGTCCCGGGTGACTTACAGAGACAACTTTCACATACATTATACATCATCATCAAAGAGCTGGTAGGGGTCAGGGGATGGCCTACAGGTATACTGTGGACATTAGGGTTCGAACAAAGAACCTTTCAGCTGGGGTTTCAACCCAAAAAGCGATGCTACATTGCAAACAGTGACGGTTCTCATCTGCACAGGGATGGTTCCACACTGAACACTCTCTCCTGTGTCCCTGTTTCCAATCGTCCTTGTTCATCATCCTTAATATGTATGAACCGTTGACCCATAACTGTGTCCTCATGAGCAGTGATTTACAGTCCAATACTCACCCCTCTCCTTTCCTCCTCCTCCTCCTTCACAAGGGAGGAAGAGGAGGATCAGGGGAAGGATAAAGGCCAGCCAGAGCCCAGTGCTCTGAGGAAGATGTGGAGACTGGAGAGGAAACGTGGCCATGTTCCAAGTGTTCTGATGACGTTCTGGAACCCGATCCTCTGTTAAAGATCTTAAAGGGGACATATTATACCAGCAGGTGTGAGTGTGATTAGCCTTACAAGCCGTTTCGAATATCGGCCCCATATGACATCACTAGTGGGCGTGTCCACCTAGATCTGTGCTGGATAGATCAGTCTACCAGCCTACCCAGTGGACTGAAGTCAACGTTGCTCATCTATCCAGCACAGATCTAGGTGGACACGCCCGATTTTCGAAACGGCTTGTAAGGCTAATCACACTCACATCTGGTGGTATAATATGCCCCCTTTTAAAATGTTCTCATACTGTATTGCAGGTGTGTCCAACGATAACAAGAACCTCTCCTCCAAACCCAATATCTTCACCTCTGTTGACAGTCTGCCATCAGTTCATCATTCAAAATCTATCTCTCTTTGTTTTTAAGTCTGCTTGAAGATGTAAAATGAGTAGGCCAGGTTATGATGCCAGCCATCAAGTCAAGTCAAATCAAGTCCATTGTATCTCTATAGCCCTTAATCAAAGCAACAGCCTCAAAGGGCTTCACAGGCCCTTATTATACTGCCCTGGCTAACCCTAAACCGTCTAAGGACAAGGAGGCCTTGAGAAGAAACCCAGAAGAGTGATGCCTACTTCAAGGGTTGGTTAAGAGCCAATAAATTACAGCATTCTTCAACAATCAAACACTTGGTGTTATAATTGTAGCTTACAGCTAGAAGTTCAGTTAACTCCTTGTGCTCGAAACTAATTTCATTTAGAGCTTTTTTTTCAGCCAACCGTGTGTGTGTGCGTGTGTGTGTGTGTGTGTGTGTGCGCCTGTGTGTTTTTGTGTGCATGCTTGCCTGTGTGTGCGTGTGTGTGTGTGTGTGTGTGTGTGTGTGTGTGTGTGCGCCTGTGTGTTTTCGTGTGCATGCTTGCCTGTGTGTGTGTGTGTGTGTGTGCGCGTGTGTGCTCGCATAATATTGGCAAGTGTTCTATAAAAGTGGAGAGATAAAAGTTGATGGCGCCCAGTGGATAGTTTGGTCGTCAAAATAAACAACCAAAGTGAATGTTTGTATCTCATAGGAACAGCAGAACCGGATATAGTTACGCAGTTTGGTTCCGTATGGAGTTGTCAGGAATGGACCCCGTCTACTCCCTTGTGTGGTCAAATAGCAATGCGCTCCAGTCAAGTTTCACAAATCAAGTATAAATCATGTAGGTCTCATCTTTTAAGAACCAAATGGTTTCACAGGCCGATGCAGAGTCTGACTTAATAGTGGATGCATCAGGACATTTATTTATTTTCCTAACGGGCGTGTTTTGAAATGATGATTATGGTTTCCCAATCAGTCAAATCAAAAGCCTATATGAAGTAGCATAGAGGCACACTCTTCACACATAATATTTGTTTGAGTTTTTTTTGTATATGAACGTCCAATCAACTGAAAATAAGCAAACGCTTTAACTGTACCTTCCATAATCGACGTGATTAACAAACACAATACAACCTCATTAACAGAAGAATAGCGTTTAATCAAAGAGGAAACGCTCGGGTTGGGGGCGATACTGTGGTGTATAAGAGATTTAGCTTAGATCTTCTTTTTGCTGCTAATAGATCAAATAGGTTACAAAGATTTTAATCTATACGGTTTGAACACAAAAAGAAGGTCATCGCCGCTTAATTGCTTTCATTAATTTTGGGTTTACTTTAATCAAGCTATGTGTATGTAAAGATCAGCGTAGGCCCAAGACAATGTGATTTTTTGCTTGGGGCTTACAAAGATCAGAGGCCTATCATGAGGCAAGAAAAAAGGGGGCCCAGTGGCCACTTGAAAATAATTTAGTGTGGGGGGCCAATGGCAGGTTAATGCGGGCCTGTGTATGTGAGGACACGAATGCCTAATTTGCATTGAGGCGGTTTTGCTGTGTGTCACACACGCAGACGTGTTATGTGCTGCAACAGCACCCTCTTGTGCTGTGCTGACAGGTTCGCAGTGCAGACAGACGATGTGGAGCGAACTCAACATGCCAGCGTTCGAAATGGAAAAATATAACGAAGGACTTATCAACGTAAAAGTGTGTTTTTAAAAATTTTATTTCTCAAAAAAGACTTACAGCACAAGGCATACAAGGCACAGTGAACTATGCTGACCTTCGAAGTTGTTAAAATATGAATTATGTTAAAATGTTAATGACTATTAATGGCTATACAATTTGTTACCGTCAGGTTCGGCCTACGATTCAAAAAATGATCATGAATACATATAATTCAAAGTACTTAATATCAAAGAAATTGACATAATATAAGTTATCAATCTCTATCAACTTCAGATTGAATCAACTAGAAAAATGTGAGGCCTATTTATGATTAACGATATCATTCAAATCCACAGCACCAAAACATGACGTTTCTGAGACTTATTTTAAATACACTAATATAACATTTTGAATATATTATCAGTCAAGTATTTCTACAAGTAAACCTACTTTACCCACCATAAAGTATACTGAGCACCGGTCGAAGGGAAGGAGGGGGATAGAGAGAGAGAACGTTTCGCCAGTTTCAATGATTCTTCAGACTAGAAAAGGGCTCATTTGCAGGTTGAAACATAATATTGTTATTCATATTAATTCGCAAACACCTCTATTAAACAATTAAGGAAATAATCAAACATCTAAAAGGATACAAACGATATATGTTGATAGATCATCTTTATATTGTAGCTGATTTGTATGGTAGGATGGAATAACCATGGCGGACGGTATAGAGGACTTGAAGAGCTTTGAGAATGTAACTTCCTTTGAATTGAATATTCAATCCTTTCTATAATTTTGATTGGATCGTCAAAGCTGTCAATGGGCATAGTGGAAGAACCTACCGCCTCCTAATGATAACTATCAAATAAGGTAGTAATTGAGGGGTCCCAAATGTTTTTCTTGATTGGTTGGATTTGGTTGACCCGCCCCCTAAGGACGGTGACACAATCACAAAACCTTTGTGTTTTCAAGGGATAACGTTAAGTTGTAATTTAGGTTTAGTTTACAGTACACCGTTTTTGCATTTAACATGCTTTGTTGTATATGGGGAAATCAACCGATAAATCAAAAACGTAATTCTCATGTCATGTTGCCTTTATTTAACATATTCCTGTATTCTACCATGTAAACTCTTCTGAAGTACTGATGTTGCGTACTTCGGAATAAACTTTTGAATTTGAGCACCAACCGATACAAATTCAATACAAATCCCATTAGAGCTCCATTATGTTGAAATCCAACTTGCTTTTACTTCTTGCATGCATCTTGTGCACGCTTGGGTGCATCTGGTGCATGTTCTTGTGCGTCTCTTGTGCGTCTTGTGTGTGGTTTACAGCCAACTAGCCGACAGGCGGCCTGGGGATTTGCTTCGGACGCTGTTAAAGGTCTGAAAAACAGAAAGAGACGGACAGACCATGATGAGAAAATATATATATTTTTCCCATTAAAATCCAACAAATACACCAAACCTGCACACCAATCAGCACTTACCCTTCGGGCCAGGGGAGACGAGGCATTTTGTGTGGCAGAGAGAAAGAGTGATAACATTCTCTTAACTTAATGTACAATATCATATATCACTAAAACAAAGCAGAGCGCTCAATCGCAATTCGTTGAGTCCTCCTCTCCACTCAGCATGACGGACAACAAGGTCCTATACAATACACGATCTGATAATTCAGATCGTGTATTGTACAGGTGGGTGCACAGGTGTTATCCAGGCCCCTATGTTAACCCCCTATTTTTTACTATTTACTCTTCAGTCATTTAGAAACATTCATCCTTGCACGAGATGCCCTAACCCCTACCTTCTCCATATCGACGTGTAACTGGATTCACTGGAAGTCTCTCTGGGTAAAAATGTCCAGTGCTAAATCATTGAAAACCTGGCGCTGGTCAGCGTGTATGGCCGTGCACAGGGACTAACCACTGCTCGTGACGGACTCAGGGAGCGGGAGCGCACCGGGCTGCTGCTGCGGCTTCGGCTCTTCCACTGCAGGAGCGTGTCACCATGGCAACATAAAAAACAAAGTACACGTTGCAAAGTGAGGAGAAAGGGTGTGCGGTGGTATCTGGGTGGGTATCAGGGACATGGTCATGTAGAGCGAGGGGGTTGTCTGTGCGTACCAGAGCTCCTCTGTGGGTCACGGCCTCTCCCTTGATGAGGGCGATGTCCCCCTCCATCAAGGCGGGCCACACGTGATACAGCACCAGCGGCGCCGCAAACTCAGAGTCGTAGCTACGGCGATACCTGTTGTCACACGGGACAGAGGCGGGGGGGCACAGTGAACCAGTGTGTGTAGAAGGACCTGAGCCCAAAGTCTACATGGGTGTTTACATGATGTTAGGAAATCGGTTTACAATCGGGTTCTCTTTCCTGCATGTGAATGTACTGCATTCAACTCTCTTTCCCTTCCTAGCTTGGAACATTGACAGTATCACGATCTTCATAACCATCCATCACTAATGTATCTAAATAGGCGTCTGAGCTCAGATTGTACTTGTTGTCATTGAAGAGCTCCCCATCACTGGAGAAGGCCAGGTCCAGGGGGGGGTCCAGGGTCTGCATGGCGAAGGCCACCCTGCAGGTCTCCCTGATCAGGCTGCTGACAAGGGCGAAGTCCACCTCCGGAGGGAAGGAGATCCGTGGGTTCACGTTCATGGCGTTGATCACGTCCTGGGGGGTGAAGATTGAAGATTGGGTCATTGATCACATCCTGGTAATCCTCATAGTAAAAAACTAATCAATAACCAAATAATTAATACATTGAAAATAGGGTTAGAAAAGACCTATAGTCATTGACATCATGGGGGAAAATAAGCCAAAAAACGATTTAGATATTTATCAACATCCTGGGGAATGGGTCACAGTAAACAAACAAGAAACAATCAATAGATAAATCATCATAAAAGATCAATGTATGAACCACAAAAAATGGAAATAGCATCTTGGGAAACTGACACAATGGATGATAATAAAAATGATCTAAGATCTATGAAAAAAAAAAAAAACTATCTTTTTTTATCAGACGTACGTTGACACTGGCCTGGACATCGTACAGATCCATGTTGCGGACGATATAGTCCACGGCTGCATCCTCCAGGGTCTCTGGACCCATGTGAGACGAGGACAGGGTCTTCCTCACACGCAGCTTGAACTGTCTGTAGGCTAGCTTCGCCGTCTGGAAGGACCCCTGAGACGGCAATGGAAATATCCACCAAGTAACATTTATATTATTGTATATTTCATCGCTTGTTGTTCAGCGGCTAGGAGGTTCGACCCCAGCCGAGCTTGATCCTTGAGCAAAATATCCATCTCCCTACCTGCTCCTTCATGGCTTAGCAGACACTTTGGATGAAATCAACATGCTTACATGACACGTGTCTAAATAAAAGCCCCATCACATGTTGCAACGTGTCGTGTTGCGCATTTAACAATGTCTGAATAGTGGAGGCGATGGGGGATTTGAGCGGTTACCACGGCAGCGATGTATATTATCTTCTGGACCATGGTGAGGTCATCGACGTAGCGCCGCAGCAGGCTCTGGGCCTCCAGCCGCTCCACGGCATAGAGGTCGCTGAAGCGCGACAGCAGGCGGGCATGGCGGGAGGACTGGGTCAGTTGGGCGCGTGTGGGAGACTCAGACCTCAGGGGGCTGGAGGGCCGCCTGGGCAGCGGGCTGGACGAGCGGCTCCTGCTCAACCTGAGAGAGAGAGAGAGAGAGAGAGAGAGAGAG
>NC_079423.1:3783246-3895648 GCF_026213295.1 Gadus chalcogrammus | reverse complement strand
CTGCCTTCTTGAATGCTGCTTTACTACAAGGCAAAATCCCTTGTCATTTATATTAGCTTATTAGCATGATTGCATCATGATGGTATTCTCTGTACTTTACCATTATTTTGCTTACAAGTCTTATGTCCAGTCCAGCATTTCATTGCTTTTGTAAACAAGGAAGAGGTATCTCTTCTCTATTGGTCTACTGTCTGATATCAGATTCTTATCTAATGTTGTGGTTATGCAGGAGAGCTTCGAAAGAAAGTTTCATATGGGATCAGCTTTATGACTCTATAATTGTATAACTGATGACCAAAGATGTGTGTGAGCTTTATCATTTCAATCCATTTTCTGTGTAAATGCTCATAAGCAGGGATCTGTGTGTTTCTGTCTGTTTCAGGAAGTTGTGCAGTGTGACTGAAGACACCACTTCCTGCCTGTTCCAGCCACTCCTCTATGGCCTCAAGGTACGCCGCACAACTTTAGACGACTGCCGCTTTTATGCTTCTCTGTGGTCGGGCTCGTCTGGAGCCCAGCAATAGAGCTGTAGGAACCATCTCACTGGTGAATGCTGTCGTCGTTGTTGCCCTGCTGCATTCTGAACCAATATGTACCAAGAAGTTGAACAACTCTTTTGTGGTAGGCATTGTGAAATGCTCAACTTCTATTCCATGGTCGGCTTTAACCTGTTGTACGAGTATAGATGGACTATGACAGGGGGGTTGTTTTTCTTCCAGACTTGGATAGAGTTAGCGAAGGGCCACACATTAAACATGGGTTGGAGGGTCGGGGTTTGAAAGTTATTCGTTTTTTTAAGTTGGAAAGATTTAGGATTATTTGTGTGTGTGTGTGTGTGTGTGTGTGTGTGTGTGTGTGTGTGTGTGTGTGTGTGTGTGTGTGTGTGTGTGTGTGTGTGTGTGTGTGTGTGTGTGTGTGTGTGTGTGTGTGTGTGTGTGTGTGTGTGTGTGATCACTGTCAGCCGTGTTTACATGGACACATCTGATCCGCATAGATGTGGAAGAACACCTCAATCGGAATAGAAAAGGATGATATATACGCCTCAATCGGAATACAATTATCTGTTCAGAATATAATTCTATTCGGCTACAGGCTGGTGTAGTCCGCTATAATCGACATGCATACACTTATTCCGATTAGTTTGGGGTTTAACTTAGAGCAGCTGCAGTAGTTCGCATTTGGTCCACTCCGCACACCAAACTTGACCGCTGTCAAGCACTGTGGATTTATTGCCTGATTCATGTCTTTGTTATCACTCCGTAGTAGTTACAGTAGTCCGGTAACATATCAACCCCAGCGTGTCCGGTTGCTGAGCGACGGGACATGGGATTATGGAGTGGCGAAGTCACGCCCCTTCCTGTAGAGCTCATGGGACCTATGAGATCGAAAACTATGAATGGGTGTCAATGGAGAGAAAATAATTATTTTCTGGTCCCAGTCTTTATATGCCCTGGATTACACATATGTTGTTTGTGGATTTAAATGATAATTTTTCATGCAAAGAAAACTAAAAATCTTCGTGAAGAAGTTTGATAATTTTAGGTTTTATGTGAGGCCGCTTTGTGAACTACAGCTCTTCGCTGCTCTCGACGCATATGATATACGTCAGCACACCCGCACTTGGAACTCGGCACAGGGATGGCACATAGAGATGGCACATAACTAAAACTCTCCACATAACCCGATTTACAGTGGTTTTCACCTCTTTCTATGCTTTTATCCTCGCCTTGAAAAAAAGTGGTGAAGTGGAGCAGAGAGATCGCCATCTCTGTGCCGAGTTCCAAGTGCGGGTGTGGTGACGTATATCATATGCGTCGAGAGCAGCGAAGAGCTGTAGTTCACAAAGCGGCCTTGCATAAAACCTAAAATTATCAAACTTCTTCACGAAAATTGTTAGTTTTCTTTGCATGAAAAATTATCATTAAAATCCACAAACAACATATCTGTAATCCAGGGCATATAAAGACTGGGACCAGAAAATAATTATTTTCTCTCCATTGACACCCATTCATAGTTTTCGATCTCATAGGTCCCATGAGCTCGAATTAAATAATAATAATAATAATAATCCAAAGAAAAAAAAGTTTTGTTTTTTCCATCGCAGCCTTCGCGAATTGCATATTGCGTTCTATTACATCGCAATGTCAGTTTGATTTCGATAATCGTTCAGCCCTACCGGCCATAAACAAAGCTAAAAAGGGATTGTACCAGAACTCTCTCACCTTTCAAAATGATCCAATGGATTAAAATGCTTGGTAGAAGTTTATCCCTCTAGCTCTGTAACAGTAAAAAGCATGTAAAAAACTTTGTGGCCAGGGGAATTCCGGTCTGAATTTATCGCACATACACTATATATAATACAGGTTTTATACTGGCTATACTGGACTGGCAATATTTGTAAATTTATGGAAACTTTCGCAGACTTTCTTCACACATAATAGTGCCCAAAAAATGAGTACATGTCCAGGCCTTGTTCAGATTTAGACTGTATATTCTTTGTTTTGGTATTCCTGTCAACCCTAATACTGATAAGTAGACCCGGACTGATTCTATTCTGGAATTTGGCTGGCAGTCTTCTCTTCGGGGAAAGGAACAACAATCCTTTCTCCCGTGCATGAACGTGTTTTGGTTCAGAGTTTTCATGGAGAGGAGGGGCTATTCACAGACTGTCCGTTGTTGTCTCTCTCATGTTGATGAGAGAGAGAACGAATCAGTGTGCGGAACTCCAGAGGGAATTACGATTCTACCCGTAAAAATAATACTCAAATGTACAGGAAACACTATCGATGGCGAATGGTGTCGTTCCCTCTGACGGATATAAAATAGAATGCTAACATGGGCCGTTAATATACCTTGGCGGCCCACCCAGGTATAGTCTATGTGTTCAAAACACTGTGTTGCAGGCCAGATTGAGATGATCTGCTGACCACTTCCGGTCCTGGGGTCGGATATGGTGCCAATGTCTGGGCTAAGAGGGTTTTTTTTTTTCAGGATGAGGTTAAAAAAACTGCTGCACATGTTTTGAGCTGAGAACCAATCCGTCTTATGTGTAGATGGCAGTGCTTTTGACCTGTGTTTTTTTTCTCTTCCTTTTACTGCTCTTTGCTCTAAATTAGATTGTGGTTGTAATAGGGCTTGGGTTAATTTGGGGTTGTGAGACAAGTTATTGCTTTGTTTGGGTTCAAACAAAGCCACTGGGAAAATTTCAAAGCTATAAAGGCACTGCAATCTTCCTAGGAATCCAGGTTCTGTAAGAAGGGAGCATTGAGGGTGCCTCTGGGATGCGGCATAACTGGGCGGCTACAGTCAGAATGTTAATTGGCCAGGCAGGAACAGAGTGTGACTATGATTGGCCAGCCTGGAACAAAGTCAAACTCTTATTGGCCAGACGGGAACTGAGCCTGCCGGTTATTGGCTTGCAAGGACCAGTGTAGCTCAGATTGGCCAGTCTGGAACAGAGTGTGAATATGATTTGGTGGGCAAGAACAGAGGCTGATTGTGATTGGTGAGGGATGAACAGAGGCTGGCTGACCCAGAGCTGATCAGGTCACATTCCTCTGCAGTGACAGCCTCTCTCCATGTGGGTGAGCTCACTGCTGTCACTTAGGGCGCAGACAACATCCGCTCTTTGTGGCAATTACTCCATTATCTTACTGTTTCTCTGTTGTTACCCTTTTTTACACAATGTATTGACAAAGTATTTAACAAGATAAACAGATGGATGATGCTAATCAAACTGCGAAATGAGTCATTACATGGTGGCTACACAAGGGACGGGGTCGAAGAGTTATAAGTTATGATTCACTTGTCCTCAGTCAGGAAGGTGATCTATTATCTATAATGCAGTAAACATTAACATAAGACATGGTGTTTGATGTACTGTCTCATTATGTAGTATATCATATTCTCTATCATGCAGTACTGAGTGTCCACCAGTGGAGGGCGTAGTAGCATTGTTCAGCAATCCCCCTAGCTCAGCTCTTTGAGGCTTGTGTTGACGACCTGTAGGGAACCATGCCTCAACCACAGCTCATGAATCACTCTCTAGTAGTGTAACGCTAGCACTGGGGAGCCAGCACTGTACTCCTCTGAACTCCGCCCACTTTTCCTGTTTTCTCATGGCTGACTGTAAGAACCAGGCCGGGGCAGCCGGGGGGAACATTGTTCCTCCAGCTTCCTCTTCCACATTCCTGGACTGATTGGATCAGGGCCCCCAGTGCCGGGGCATTGTTCTTGCCCGTCGGCACCGGGCGCCCGGGCCCAGCTGCTCCCTCCACTGGCCCATTGTGCTGCGTAGGCCTGCCGATGACAATCTCTCTCTCCCCCCCCCCCCCAGTGCCCCAGCCGGCTGGCTAGCACCCATCCCCTCCAGCCCTCCACCCACACTATCTCCTTGGGTGACTCTTAGCTAAACCTACCCCGTCAATAATATCCCCCTGATGTCCCCGTCAGTCCGGTCGGACACGACGGATTCATGGGTTCATGGGACGGGTTCATGTACTAACTACAGCATGTTGGGGCTTCAGAAAAAGTATGTTGTGCCGTTGACAGCCAAGGCCTAGTGGGTAGTGATCGACCGATATATCGACCGGCCGATATTTACGTTTTTTTACGTGTATCGGTACATGCATTTTTTTTTTCTTATTTTTCGCCATGATTTACAGACAGTTCAATAAATGTTAATTTTTTAAAATTGAGACATTGTAACCTTTGTTATCATCATTGTGTCATTTCTATGATGTAAATTGAGGGCGGCTTAGCCTGGAAATCCAGACCCACATCTAGAAACCTGTAGGGTCTGGCAACGAGTTAGGAAAATGGCCCAACTCGAGGGGCGGCACCAAGCATCCATTTGAAAATATCAGAAGAATACAAGGGGTGACGTATCCAGACCACTGGAGCTAACCAATAGATAAGACTATTGCTGTATCGGTAAAACGGCAACGCTTTTGGCCCGCCTATATTGATACATCGATGTGATTGATTCATGTTCTGGGCCAGGTATATTGCTCGTTCCCAGAGGGACTCGCTGAGCAAATTCAAATTGTGCCCTCTCGAGAACTCTGGATTTCCAGGGTAGTATCGGCTCCAAATATCGGCTCAAGAAAATCTGTATCGAGTATCGGCTAAGGCTGATGAAAAAAAATCGCTATTGCTACCGGCCCTAAAAAAATCCATATCGGTTGATCCCTACTAGTGGGTTCATTTAGCACTTTCCCTTCTTGACGATGACCCGCACTCCGCTGGGGGTTTTAAGCTGGCGTGAGGCAGTAGAGAGGGAGCAGTGGACACACACAGCTTGTTAACAAGGGTAATCCCTATCTTCCCTCTGACACAGAACAGTCACTTTAAGTCTTCTGGAGTTGTTTGTGGTTTTTGATTTTGCCAGAATAAAGTAAAGGAAATGGTGTCGGCAAAACCTGTAGTTGCTATTTCTAATCTAGAAATGTCTTCTTGAATGAGATAAAAAAAAATATGAAGCTTGTTTTGTAGGAATAACACTGGCCACTAGAGGGTAGCCCTGTGACAGAGCTTTTATGGTGATGTCCTGCTTCCAAATGCCAATTCGTCCTATTTTTGACTGACTCCTTTCTTGCAGGTCTTCCACATTGCCCCTTTTGGTGTATGTTGTAGACTGCCTTCTGGTCTGGCTGGGAGGTTTGAGTGTCTACGGGCTCTAAGACAATGGGGACCTTGCAGCCGGTTCAAAGGGATTGTATATCGACTGTTACATAATTTCACAGATATTTCACATACCGAAACAGTGGGTGGGAGCACTTCCTGTGTGTGTATTTGAGGCATGTGTGTTTGAGTTGGAGGGGCTTGTTTAGTCCATGATTATCCAGCACCTTCCTTAATCTCATAGAGAGGCTTCTCCTGAAGTTCTAATAGTTCGTTTCCATATTGCAAATTTTTGAGAAATATACTCTGTTAAACCAACAACCCTGTAATGTGTGCTGTTGTTTATGTAAAGCTCATGTTAAACCTTGTGACACAGAGCTGATGAAATAGGTCAACTTCAGCAGCAATATAGGCTTTTAAATGACAGTGAGCCAACCTGGACGCCTTAGGTCTCTCTCTTGGGTCACCTGTACTAATTAAATATGACCTCACTTCTTCTAAAGGAGTACGTGACCCTGGGCTTGCCTTCAGGAGCTGCTCCAGAAGTGGTCATTGCAAGCTGTGTTGAGTGGAATTGTTGTATCTTCGTTGCGGCATCGCCAGTTGGTACAGGTGTTACATGCCTCCTACCTCCTGTCGAGGTGAGTGGCGTTGTACTCCTACATAGATATTCAAAATATGCGTCCTGTCATGGTTTGTAAAGCATAATTACAGCTCAAGTTGAAGTTCAGTTCCATTGCTTTCATCCGTTTAACCCAATGACTTTCAACACCACCCATAATGAGCAAAGTATGTTTTAACATTTTACAGGGGTTATTTGATTGCACTGTGGAAGGTTGTCATAACCTAGTTTTGTGAAGATAAATATGTGCTTGGTTGGTCAATTAATGATTGCATATTCTTTCAGCAGATACTGGATTGATTATTTATTCAGGCAGTTAAGCTTGTTTGGGGGTCAGCACATTCTGTACCACCTATCCCAAGAGCTATGGTTTGGCCATGGAGCTCCCACCTGCAGCACCCAAATCATAGCAGTCTATCACTGGCCTGCTCAACAGAGCCCCTCTCTGAAGAATATTCCAGCACATGCCGGCAGGGGTAAAAGGTGTGTGTGTGTGTGTGTGTGTGTGTGTGTGTGTGTGTGTGTGTGTGTGTGTGTGTGTGTGTGTGTGTGTGTGTGTGTGTGTGTGTGTGTGTGTGTGTGTGTGTGTGTGTGTGTGTGTGTGTGTGTGTGTGTGTGTGTGTGTGTCGCCCTGTGCTGCTACCTCGTTAGCTTGCTAGCTCGTCACTGTAACTCCTTAACCTAAACCACAGAGAGTTGCTCTTCCTCAAGCTGGGTGTGGCCGCTGGCGTCCCTGTTGTGATTGGCCCGCTGCCCAGGCGTGTGTTATCTCCTGTAAAACATGTTCTTGTCTCCGCCCTGATAGTGCCTGGCATACAGGGCTGGCCCCGCCCACAAAACGAGAGAGCAGAGAAGAGTGTGTTCTTGTGAATCGTCAGGTACTTTCTGTTTGACTTGGAATAATACCGCAACCCCACAGCGTCTGTAAGCTGAGGAGCTGTAGCCTGCCTAGCGAGGAGTGGTCTCTAGCGGATACTAAGGGGTAAACTGAAGGACCTATAGTCCCAGGCCCAGGAAGTTAGTGTGAAGCGGGGCTCTGTGAAGCTTGAGATGGGGCAGCCGGACGGACTTAGAGGGGACGTTACAGGGTGACGGTCCACAGAGCATCCTGACGCATGGATTTCTTGAAGAGCCTGGTTCCGGCCTCCATGTCCGGGGAGGGGGCCCTGGATCACGGGGGAGGGTTGCCGTGGGAGACAGGCCCACGGCTACTGCGAATGAAGCGCTTGGGCCTGCTGGCCATGGGGCACACTATAGAGGAAGACCAGGTCCGCAGCGAGCCTGGTGGCAGCAGGCCACCTCGTACCAGTCAGAGCCGGCTCAAAGGTACCCTTGACCCTGCGGTGATCCTGCGACGTTGACCCTGGATCATGCTTGTTGTGCTCTGTGTTGTGTGTGCTGGCGTGCACCCCGTGGCTTTTGTGTTGTTTTCTCCGTCGTGTGTCTTTGACAATGCTCTCTGCAAGGTGTGCGTGCGTGTGTTCACACATGTTTTAAGTGTGAATGCATGGTCAGCTCTCAAGGTCATAATCGTGTGTATGAGATATCCCCATGCTATAGGGCATTGCAATGCAAACGCTAACTGCTATTCTCAATGACTGATGTGTGATGAGTGTCAGCTGCTGTGGGTTTGCTACATAAAGCAGCTATTTGTAAACAGCTGAGCTATTTGCTGTAAGTTGCCACAACAAAAAAACAAACTTGCGTATTGTGGTATGTTGAATTCAGAGGACTTTTGGACAAGGCAGAGGTTGCACCAGGTTCTGATCTTCACAGCATAGTTTCCAATAATTCATTATGTTCTTATTTTGGGCCATATGGCCTGCTGTTGAATTAACTACCCAGTTACACTCCTGTCACGCCGCATGTGGAGATGAATCACATCAACAAAAAGTGCTGCTAGAATTGGTCAGGATCTTGCAGCCGGTTGAAAATACATTGAGATTTCCTCTAAGAGATAGTCTTCCCTGCTTTGGAAAATTGCAATACAGAGTTTTTATGTTCATGTATGTCCTTTGTCATACAAAATACAAACAACTGGGCAAGCAACTTATTTCAGACTCATGAGCTGATACACTAGTACAGTGTCAAAGGATTCAGCCATTCTTTCAAAACAGCCATAATCACTTCCACCAAAAGACAGCCTTTGTGTGTGTGTGTGTGTGTGTGTGTGTGTGTGTGTGTGTGTGTGTGTGTGTGTGTGTGTGTGTGTGTGTGTGTGTGTGTGTGTGTGTGTGTGTGTGTGTGTGTGTGTGTGTGTGTGTGTGTGACCAGGGTGATGCCTACCTATTTAATCTTATTGTAGCTTTGTCTGCATTGCTACCTGTTAGAACATGCTTGGTTAAAACATGGCTGCCTGTTCCACTCACACACCCAGAGCTATGCTACATTTGCAGTGTGCTTGTGCACTAACTACGCTAGCCAACACCCCACTAGACCGGTTCAACACCAGGGATAGGCCGGCGATGCTAACCGCAGCAGCATTCTGATGTTTATACTGTAACTTTCTATCTTGACAATAAGGAAGCAGTTGGTGCCCATAATGTGTCCAATGTGATCTCATGCCTGGCTGGCCATATGTTCCCAGAGGGGCGATGCCTTTGCAGATAATGTCGTTTTGGGGGGTAAAATTTTAATCAGGGATAACATATATATTTGAAACATTTATTTGTTCTCCTTCCTCTTTCAACTAGGACACAGACGTCTTTTTAGAAAAGTCTCCTTTGCAGAACTTCCTGGAGGTAAAAGCGTTCCTGATGGTGAGTTCTGTCTTCTGAAGAGTTAGGGTTGGAAGCGTCCAATAGGAGAGAGTCAGTTACTCTTCCTCCTTGGTTATGTCCAATAGTGGAGTCAGTTACTCTTGGTATTTGTAACATCCAATGGGGAGAGAGTCACGTACTCTTGAGGTTTGTTTCGTCCAATGGGAGTAGGAGTCAGTGACTCTTAGGTTGGGTTTCATCCTATAGCAGATTCATTATTTTATGGTTCGTTTTGTCCAATTGGATACGTAGTCAGTGACTGGGGTCGGGTCCGCACAATGGGAGATGCTGTCAGGGACTCTTGGGGTTAGTTTCGTCCAATAGGAGAGAGTGTCAGTTACTCTTGGGATTGGAGTCCTCCAATGATAGAGGGAGATTGGTGGTATAGAGAGAGGTTAGCTAATGGGAGAGAGCCAGTTACTCTTGGAGTTGGTTTCATCCAATGGGAGTTAGTTTGGCTTCCTTTTGTTGGGAGGAGAAAGATGTGGTACCCACTCCTCTCTCCTCCAAATGCGGCCTGAGCACCACCAATGCCACACCAAAGTGTTCCTTCTAGGTGGTGCTGGCGTTTGTCACTGCAGTGACATCACCTGACTTCAGGAGGGCCATCAGGGTGATGTGTTTGTGTAAAGGGCGCCGCTCTTCTGGAGGTGCTTTGTCATCGGGCGTGTGTGTGGTGCGCGTGACGGGCATTTGGTTTGGGCCAGCGAGTCGCAAGGCATGTAATGGTACAACGAGGTGATGTGTTTGTCCCTGTGGCGACAGCAGACTTCATAGGGCGTGGAACCACAGTGCCTGGATTCTTGTAACGCTTATTAGCACAGCCCTTGAAAGGGTAGTGAAAGAAGCTTGGTAATGGAGAAGCTTTGGGTCAGACCCTGCACTTAATGGGGGAGGTGTGTCATGGCAGACAGAGAAGAGAGGCATGAATCATCCCTACACATTTCTTCTCGCATGGGGAAAATGCGTACACATCCAAGAACACACGTACATATTTATGCAAATGATCCCATACAACATTCACACATTCTTGATGCACCCATACAAATAAACAAACAAACAAACAAACAAACGCATATGCACAAATATGTGCATGAAGAACAGTGTTCCAATGCAGGCTTTGGTCTGGTTCTGAGAAGGTTTCAGAGAGGATGAGGGCTGACTGCGTCCTCTGTGGCCCAGGCTGCACCAGGGAGGTCAGGGATAGAATTACAGCTCTTATCGATTTGTTCCCTCCCCCCCTCCCCCCCTACCCCCAGCTACAGAAAGGCTGGTGCAGGAAACGCTTGGTCCACTCTCTAGACTCCAGGGAGAGATTCCATGTAATATCTGCAGCCATCGCCCATTGCTGCCTCTCTTTGTGAATGGAGCGAGGTGGATCGATCTTGTGCCGGTAGAAAGAAGAGAAGAGAAAAGATTAGGAATTAAAAAGATGACCTAAACTGTCAAATTGGCATCACAACGATCAACTAAAGTCACATGATGTTGTTGTGTTCTTTCAAGGGGCTGCCCATTCCACAGTTCTTGAGTGACTCATGTTTCCATATTGCTTTTATCAGAGATTCAGACCTATAAATGTACACATCCTATGTGCTAAAGCAGAATATTGCACCATCGCCTGGTCACTTGTTATTGCAATTTTCTGTTTTACCAGAGAGGGTGCAGTTTCATCAGTTGATGTTTTGTGTTTGGTTACTCCTTTTTTAAAGATAAGAGCATGAACCCATTGGCAGGGCAGTTAAGCAATATTATAATACTATCGTGTTGAAGGCTAATCCCAGATTAATAAGGGCTGCAGGATAGACGTAACAGTTGTGAATAATCAGTGTCTGCATGCTAAGCGTTAAAACAAGCTGGTTGAACTCTGCCCCTGTGACCTGTCCTAACTGTTGGGATGTTGTGGTTTGTCCATTTAAAATCTGTATCTTGTATTTTGTTTTTTATTCGAAGGCCAAATGGAAGTTTACTTGAGTGCAGGGGGTTGACAATGCGAGCATTTGTTTCATATTTATTTATTTGCAACCAGCACTGGCTGGTTTTGCATAACTTGTATTGTGAAAGATCCTCATGTGACAGAGGGAGAGCGAGCGAGAGAGGATGGGCTATGCTGGAGGGAAGACAAAAGGCTTTTGTCCCATTTTTATATCATTCTGTTCTTCCGAATATTTTGTTAACAAACTTAATCCTTTGCCTGGCCGCAAAAAAACCTTTTGGTTATCGCGGAAACTGGAATGTTTTCACAACAATGATTGTGTAACAAGTTCTTTAAAAAATGAAGGCTGAAGGTGTTTTTCACAGTTTTGTTTACAATGTTAGCAAGGCGATATCCCATAAATAAGTAAGAGAGAGCATTTATTCTGAGATCAGGATATTGTTCAGGTTACGGGGCTTTATCTCTGAATGGTCACGGTGTTTTTGCTTCTCTGCCTTTGGGACTTTGTTAGATTCTGGGTTTATTCACTCAACCACATCACCCATGATGAGGGCATGCATCTGGGGATGCCAAATGGACATTTAATATCAAAATCATGAATACAAACCATGAAACCATATCTTTTTACTTACGGTTACTTACTACCGGTGTCTGCAACACCGGTAGCTTTGGTGACCAGTCGGTACAGGAAAGGGTTTGTAGGGGTAGCTTTCTTTAACTAGTCATACAGGGTTTGATGCCTGGGTAGTTGGATGGGTCAGTAGGATGGGTCAGTCGCGTACGATTCGTTCACAACGAACGAACCGCGAAGGTGAACGGCGAGATCTGATTCCCAAAACAAGAGAACGGATTCTTTGATTCATTTTTTTTTTTTGGACATAAAACAAAAATATGGTCACGTAAATATAATATGCAAATGAACAGAGCTCCATCTCCACGCAAACTTATATTGATTGAGTCTAAAACGTTCTCAAAGATTCAGCCAATGAGAGTACTACAGCAGGTAGCCATCCTGTTGCCCTGGCACATGGGTAAACAAATGACAAGGCACCGCCACACAAGTTAACTAACGATCGCTGTAGGCTTCAATATCATGCAAGCACTTTATATGTTTTTATTTTACTTTTAACACAATAATGCTTCAATAAAGTATTGTTTTACCTACCATGGAAATGGTCGAACTGTGCCGTATAGGCCAATGCTACAGAAATTCGCTCTGTTTGTTTCCGAGCGCACCGTGACTTTTTTTCATTTCTGTTTTATTCCCCCTCGTTTCCATCGCGCGATGCAGTTCGATTCGGTGCGGCTTGGCGCAGCTCAGTTACGGCTGGCGTTTCGACCGCCGACAGTACCCTTATGGTAGGGCAGGCTGTGAAAAAGCCTTAATTGGCGGGCGTACCCAATACTTATAAGCAGGGGGGGGGGCTAGACACCTGTGAGATCTGTCAAATGACGTAATCTGACTTAACGAACGACTCAAACGAACGAACCGTGATAGTGAACGGAACTGGCATTATCCCGGAAAATAATCGTTGCCCATCCCGATTCCCTACTGGGTAGGCCTCCTTGAGCAAATTGTCTCACCCCTCCCTGCCTGTTGCTCTGAAATCACTGCAAGTCACTTTGGATTAAGGGTTTGCTAAATGTTTATATAGTAAAATCAAAATGTACCCACTGGACAACAACAAACATAACAAGCACATAGAGTAACGTTAAAATCGTCTCAGGCAAAGCAATATTTGTATCTCCTTACATTTCACCACAACTCTGAGGGGTAAGAAGGCCAAGAAGGGTTTAAGAGAATAAAGTATGAAAGAGACAATGGTCTCAAATTTACATATGAGACCATTATAACATAGAATTCATGGCCTACTCTGATGTCTTCTACACACCAAACTGCTGCCACGTCTGATTTTTATTTTTACTGTGCTGCTACTGGGACTTGTGAGTGTGTTTAGCAGTTCAATTTAAATTTCATTTGCATGCCGGTGTACCTTCAAGCAATGCAAATTCTGCATAAGAATCCTTGTGCGTAGTAACAGTGTCCGTGTCTCTGTCTCTGGGAGGGGACATGTTATTTGTGGAATGCAGGTTTTAAGGAGGGGTGTAGGGTGTCCGATGCTACAGCCATCTCTTCCTCTCCAACGCTCTATTTATGTCCGGCTGCAAGAGTGTGGGTGGGGGGTGTGCATGACGCATCAGTACGGCGAGGGAGCTCGCAGGAAGCGTGTGTCTGGTAGCCGGGCTGAGACGCAGCGCTGTTGTGACATGCGTTTGCATCGCTGAACCACCGCCAGGCAGCCACTCGCAGCACTTTGATGACATCACCCCTCCCACCGATTGGTTGCACAAATGTTCCCGTCTGTCTCACTCTCATTCCATCCCTCCCCCTACCTCTCTCTCTTTCACTTTCTCCCCCCCCCACCCCCACCCTTCCCCTTGTGTTTCTCACACAAAAAGCAGGCATCAGTGAGCAAACGAGCGCGAGTTGGGATAGGGGAGGGGTTTTCCGCCAGCGAATGGGAGCGTGAGGGAGCTTGACAGGGTGAGAGAATAGCTGACAGTGCTAGCAGGCTAGGACTTTCTCTCTCGCACACACACACACGCACACACACACGCTCACACACTCAACACAGGAAGGGAGAAGAGAGAGAGAGATGGGGAGAGAAAGAGAGGGAGAATTGTTGTGCATTGTTTAGACTTCTCCAGTGTACTGGTCCACTTCTCCTTCTCTCTCCTCTCCTGGAAGACAAAGTTTGCTCCGGCGTTGCGTTGCTCTCCCTTCTGCTGGGCCGTGCTCTGTGCTGCCTCCCTGCCGGGGTGAGGATGAGGGACTCTGTGGACTGGGAAGTGTAGACGTCGGCCAGGAATACTCCTGTTCTGCTCTCCGGGGGAATAAGAGCTGTGACCGAGACTCCTGCAAGCAGCCCCTCGACACTGCCCACGGATCCGGCGCTGTCCTTCAGAATGCCGGTCCTAACCTGTGCCAGTGGAGGATAGAAGACCCCTCTGCCTCTTGTTTTGGGGAGAGGAACCAGTTTGTGCGTGTATTCCGGGACAGCGCCAAGCCTTAAGGTGTAAATGAATTGCTGCTGCTGCTGGTGGTGGCGGTTGTGATCCGGCTTGTCAAGTTAGTGCCTTATATCGTGGAAGGTGGTAGTAGTGGTTGTGTAGCGCCGCCATGCTGAGCCTGCAGGACTCGGTCTTCTTTGAGATCAGCATCAAGTCCCTGCTGAAATCCTGGAGCGGAAGCTGTGAGTAGCAAGGCCACACACGAACACACACAAATGCATACAAACGCGCACAAACACACACACACACACAGTTGACATACCACCCTCTGGCAACAATTCTTATCTTGGCTCACACACACAGTCAACAAGGCCTCCTTCCCCACTCTCATAGCAGTCGTCAATACGTCCTCCTTTATCTCCTCCAGACACCTTCAGAGTTATTATGGCTTAGGCAGCAGCAGGTGCGTGTTTGGGCTAGGGGTAGCCAAGTTAGGCAGGCCCCCTTTTGATGTGAATGCAGGTGGTGAGATAGTTATCTCCCCTCTACTGTAATATATGCCGGTAGCGGAGTGGTTGTCTCCGGAGTATAATGCATGGAGGGTGATGGAGAGAGAGATTTGCTGCCCTAATGGTGGAGGTGGCATGACCGTTGGCTTTCTGCACTTCCCTACCGTAATAGTGGAGGTAGCATGGTGGTTAGCTTTTTTGCTTCACTACTGTCTTGGTAGAGGTAGCATGATAGTTAGCTTGAGTGCTATACTGTAATGGTGGAGATAGTGTTATAGTTAGATTTACTGTAATGCTGGTTCATGTTTGTTTCCGAGGGAATGATTTCCGTTAATGAACATCTGACAAACCACAGAGAGCTTAACGGAGGAGGCAAATAGTTTGAGTAGGTGACCTGATGATGTAGACGAGTCTCTGATACTTTCATTAAGTCTCCATAAAGTCAGTAGTTTAATGTTTTAGAATTCCATAATAGGGATGCTTGGCGAATTCAAGTCTAAATTACCAATACACTGTATGTGTTTCATCATACAATGTAATGTTGTCATGGTTAACGTTGTCACGGCAGCAAGGAGAACTGAGTCATCGTCTTCTTTTGGGTGAGACCTTAGTAGAACAGAAACATTCCCTTGTTCTTCTGAAGCCACCAACACGTTCAACCCTTCCCCTGCTGTTACACACTTTTTCCCTTCGTTATGTTAACATAATATCCTCCTCCCATCCCTCCACCTTGCCCTCTCTGTCTCTCTATTGCAGTCCCTGTCCCCTTCCGACTGTCTGTCTGTCTGTCTGTCTGTCTGTCTGTCTGTCTGTCTGTCTGTCTGTCTGTCTGTCTGTCTGTCTGTCTGTCTGTCTGTCTGTCTGTCTGTCTGTCTGTCTGTCTGTCTGTCTGTCTGTCTGTCTGTCTGTCTGTCTGTCTGTCTGTCTGTCTGTCTGTCTGTCTGTCTGTCTGTCTGTCTGTCTCTCCGTCTCTCCGTCTCTCCGTCTCTCCGTCTGTCCGTCTGTCCGTCTGTCCGTCTGTCTGTCTGTCTGTCTGTCTGTGTCTCTCTACCTCTTTCTCCTCACCACAGCCCTATGCAATTCCTCTGGGTCGTCTGTAATGCTTTGCCGTTATTGATCAGTCTGCTAGTTGGCTCCGGTTGTTAGACTCTCCTATATGGGCTTTGTCTCCGCAGACATCAGATACAACAAACCCCCCTTCTCTCACGCCGTTCCGTAAACCTTCCTGCATCCTATAGCCGGCTATGGGCTTACTCAAGACTAGCAGAAAACAATGCCTTTTAAAATGAAGCTTAGTGCTTCATGAGCAAAAAACATGTAGACAGTTTTACTGTCTTACTCATGTTGCACATGTTGTACCCTAACATACCGAGATGCTGTAAAATTCACTGATAAACCCTCCATACCTAACCAGTCTACTGGTATATAGCCTCTTAATTTCATTCTGGAAATGTTTTATTTGCACTGTTTGATTTCCCTACTGGGTTTAATAAAATGTTTATTAAACATTTTAATAAAATGTTTATTAAATTATCACAATAATGCATTTTATCTAATGATTCATGTGAGCAGCATATGCTAAAATGATTAATTTGATTGGTGAAGTTATTATTTTCCAGACAGTTCAAAGTGTAGCTACTAGCCTGCATTTAGGATAGATATATTCTACAAACACCCAGTCTTTGTTGCATTTAATGCTCTACAATGCCTTTCAGTGACCTCACTATAGAGAAGCAAAACTTTATAAACAAATCATAGTTTTACAATGCAAATGCATTTGCAATGCAATACAAAGCAGCAACAGCGAATGAGTCCAACGTCCGATTCACGGTGAAACACACCCCTGTGTACACATCTTGCATTTGTTAATTTCTTGAAACGTTTGAAATGGCAAAGCCACGTTTTGCATGCCTTGCCCCGGTCTTGTTTTGCATGTGTGAGGTAATAAAGGCAAAGAATATTTCGCCATTTTGGCTAAAATAAGTTAACCTATTTGACGTGCCTTCCTCTTTACTCTTTTGTTTGTCTATTTCCAAGTTGCCTTATCAGGTATGGCCATATGAGGACAGTCTCCAGGCCTAGGCTAGTGTCAGCCCCAGAATGAGCATGACCAGCTAAACACTTTTCTTTTGGCCCGTCAGTGTTGCAGTCTTCCTGTAACGCTATCTCACCCATTCATGTTTACTCATTTGAAGGGTTGCAGCTGCTACTTCCTTTTTTTTTATTTTTGTAAACTTGCCCGATTTAGCTTTACAGTTCTCTCTTTTGTGAAAGCTAATGGAAATTTTAGGGTTAGGTTACGAATATTGTGATGTCATGTCTCAATGTCAGGATGTGGCCCTTAAAAGTTAGATGCTTGCTATTCCTTAAAACAACTAACCACTGAGTAAACACTTTTTTTTTTTGTCCTCCATTTGCTCCTTTTTCTAATTAATACCCCCCACTTCTCTCCCTCTCTGCCTCCATCCTGAACGGGCTGCCAGCTCGCTGCAGCGGGCCTCTGAAACAAAGAGGCAATGCCTCGTTTCAACCATTCTGCGTTACCCTGCCAAACAGTCTGTCCACCTTCTCTGTCTCTCTCTCTATCTGTCTGTCTCTCTTTGTCTCTGTCTGCCTGTTGGTCTGTCTCTTCATCTCAGTCTTTCATTCTTTATCTTGGTCTCTCTGGCTGTGGTGACCCTTTTTCACTTCACACCAACCTGTTCCTATGTAACCTCTGTGCACGTGGTGTACAGGACAGCCCTCATATGAGCTTCCAGAGTTATCCAGCACTCCAAGCAGTTATTAGTTTTAATAACACACTCCTGCAAAGGGGACACAACCCTGTTACGTCCCATAGATCGCCAAATTAGTTTCAACATGAATCTTTCGTCTTCTGTATTTCACATTGAGGAGTGTGTGCGTAGTGCAGTCATTAGTCACTTTGAAGGAATAACGTGTTAGGACGAACCACTGAGACTCGCTGCTGTGTATGCCATGACATCTTGGAGCGAGGAAGAGCATGCCTGTGCTCCCTTCCCTTGTTGACTAGCAAACTGAACACCCATGCGATATCTCTGCATACCAACACAGTGTGGCGTGTTCTGTGCTCCATTGTTGCTGGTTGGTCACAGAGCCTGACAGGCCCTGGGGAAGGCAGCATTTTTAATGGTAAGACGCTGGAGTCACCCTGGGGTTGTGTAAGCCTGCTAGCAAGCTTGATGACTGCTGCAGCAATGCTGGGGCCTGGCCTATGTCTTACTTAAATTGATACTGGATTTTGAATACGCTTATAACATAGATGCACCATGGTTTGCAAATCCACCACGCATATCACATGCTTAATCAAATAAAGCCTGCCGTTGCACATTTGAGGGAGCTATACTGAAATTGTTATGAGTATCATTGCTTTATGTAAGTATCATGCTGGGATGTGAATGTGCTCTGCTGCGTCAGATGACCTGACACAAGATAAGTGCCTTGGTGCTATGCAGTGGTGTTCTTCTTTTGGAGCTGCTGCTACTTGGTGTGCTAAGAAGACACTGTTTCTAAAGTAGAGCGAGAGTTCAAAGTGTTCTGATCTTCTGCTCAGCCCCCAGTTAGAAACATTCAGATGGATTAATTAACCATTGATAAATCATTAATATATAGTTGATTAACAATCGCCTCAAACCTCCACTATTTTCACATCTAAGCTGATGACACCATTTCATTGGCAAGCCAGGTATTACGCTAGGCCTAATTCTATTGTGTGTGTGTATATATGTGTGTGTGTGTGTGTGTGTGTGTGTGTGTGTGTGTGTGTGTGTGTGTGTATATATATATATATATATATATATATATATATATATATATATATATATATATATATATATATATATATATATATATATATATATATATATATATATATATATATATATATATATAAATAAATAAATAATAGGCCAAGTGTAATACCTGGCTTGTAGGAAAACACCAGTAAACACACCAGTAAACACAACGCCAATTCTCTTTTCTTTAGTGCTAGAAGTTTGTCTTGGCATTTGCATAGGGATTTGAATGAAAGGACAGAGCAATGGATCTCCAGTGAAAGCTTAGAAAGAGTCATTGCAGTTTGCTGGGACTCCATGTCCCTGAAACAATCAGTCTCCTAGACTCACCGCTCTGCAGTGCACACAGAAAAGTTTGGGGGTGGGCAGTGGATTGGCATGTCCCAAATTACTTCCCAATGAGAGAGAGGTGGAGGGGAGGGAGGGTGATCAGGAGACTTGGCCCGGGAAAAGATGCCTTGCATTTCTTTCCTTAGTCGGTTGTAGAGTGGAAAAGTACAAACAGCGTCGGGCTGCTCCTATCTGTGAAACAGTCGGTCCCCGAGCTGGCCCAGGGACAGGCAGAGGGAGAGAGGGCATGAGGGGGAGAGGTTGAGAGAGAGAGAGAGAGAGAGAGAGCGACATAAGGAGTGAGTGAGTGAGCGAGGGGGGAGAAAGAGTGGCAGAGACTGAGGGGGGTACATGCCGGTGATCAGTGATTGGTGGTGGGGAGCTGGCTATGTGACATCATCATCAGGGTGTTTGTGGAACTCTGTAAACAAAGAGGATCTGTTTGAAAGCCTCTCTGTGCTACTCAACAGCATTTCTACTACAACACACACCCCTCCCCTGTCTCAAACACAAGCAGATAACACACACACGGTCACATAACACACATTCTTTACTGTGTCGCAACGCACATTCCCACATGGTTACACACAACACATTTTCATATTGCACAGTATGCACACTAACGCACACCAAGGTCCAACACAGAAGTAAGACTGTAAACTGTGTTTTCTGTTGGACTTTTGGTGACTGTTTGCTGCCTGCTTTAATGTGCCAGGCCCGGCCTGCCTCCCTACCGGTCACTGGGTGTCAACATCTTGACTTCCTGTGAAAAAGTCATCCATTTTCTCCCCATTCCTCCCTCCCTGACTATTGTTTCAGAGTTCTGGAAGGAACACGCTGTGTTTCTCTGGAGACCAGGAAAACAGAACAAAGTTGGACGGGGAGAGAGAGAGAAAGAGAGAGAGAGAGGGAGTTGGTTACTGGCCAGAGCTCCAGTGACCGCTCTCTCAGCTAGAATGTATTCAGTGTACACCACATTAGATCCACTGTGGAGTGTGTGGACAGTGTTGGATCTAGTGTAGACTCTATTGAATTCAGTGTAAACTGTATTTGATCAAGTGTACACTGTATTGAATTCAATGCTGGCCATATTGGTTTAATTGAGTGTTGTGCAGTGAGGGCGCCGGGTGTGTTATTGCTGTTGACTGACTGTGGGTCCCACATGTACAGAGGCAGGGGCTCCCGAGGCACGTTTCCCAGGTGACCACACCGGGAATGTCTCATGGCTTGCCTCGGTAAACACCACAAGGAGTGGGCGGGCCTATTTACTGTGCTCCTCTTTTCTGTGTGGGTGTGTGTGTGGGTTTGTTTGTACAGCACTTTGCAAATTGTCTCTACAATGGGCCTGTTTGCCATATTCCATTGCTGTCCATCCCAGGCCGATGGCTTGGTTCTTCATTCGCTAACTCTCTATCCCAGGCTGCAGAATTGCATGTGTATACCATGACTATCGATCTCAGTCTGCAGTCCTGGGATAGATGGTCATTCTGATGGAGCCAGTCGCAAATTGCTACCCGTCAATCCTTAACGTCTCTTTGCATAAACGCATTACCCGGATGCCAGTGAGAAATGGTTTGAGTTCATGTTCTTTTGGGTGTGTTTTTCACACTCACAGGCGATAAGATAAGGTCTGAACTGAAGTGGATCAGGTGGTATGTTTTCTCTTCGTAATAAGAAGCATTCACCTTAACATCAAATTTGATATATTGGTGGAAATGTATACGTTCTTCCAGTTGTACCAAAAAATCTTCCTTTTCCTGCTGGGTGTTATTGAATGAAATATGTCCCGTTTTGTCCACTACAGACCATTTTGTTGAATATCTATAGACTGGTTGGTTTGTGTTATTGTTAGGTCAATAATGTCCCTTTTTGGGTATGTTATTGAGTGTTAACTCCTCCTCTATAATCCCATTTGAATTCCATTCCTTATTATTTTGAATACTCGCAATATAGATGCTTAATGTTTAATAATCACATTTAATATAAACAGGCTAATGTATTGCTAATTCCACGATCCGCATGTTGTTGTAAGACATTTTAACAGTAAATAATATTGGGCACAAAATAATATTATATTAACTCTGCCTCAACGTCGTTGATATAATAAGCTGTGCTGTACGTGGCAGTGGAGAGAGTTGATTCACTCCTCAGGTTGGGTCCCTTATACATTAAACGTGATGGTATGTTGAGAATCTTTTCCCACAACAATAAAATAATAACAACTTAATGACTTAAATAGTACTGTTGACATACAACAAGATCTACAGCGTTGCAACGTTATGACATGGCGGAGGTAACGGCCTATTTAGGTTTCTCATAAGGTCTGCAATTGTATCGAAGCAGTTTAGTTTTGAATAGCAACTTGAGCGATGGCCTAATTTAGTTATTGAACAGCGAAACAACCTAAAAAAACCATACCAAAACATGTATAAAAGAATGTGATAACAAAAAAAAAAAGATATAAAAGATTATGATAACACCCAGTTATCATAATCCGCCTCATCCGTGATTATTATAGGAATAGGCCACATATTCGCATCACGGCTAACATTTGAACAGCAATTTCAGAACTAAAACAGTATTCCTTTTTTCACTATTCGGATTATAATCAACCCCCGAATTTCGTTCCAAAAGCCCTGGTGTGTAACCAGCATGTGTTCTCTCCCACAGCCTCGCCCCCAGTCAACAGCAGTGTGAGTAAACGTCGTGCTCCCTCCTCGGTGACTCCCCTGGCGTGGGAGAAGCGCAACACCGACGCCATGTCCAGCATCACCATTGACCCCGAGCTCAAGCCGGGGGAGTTCGTCATCAAGAGCCTGTTCGCCGAGTTCGCCGTGCTGGCGGAGAAGAAGATTGAGGTGGTGATGGCCGAGCCGCTGGTGAGTCCGGACCAGAGCATTGTGCAGCAGTACACCTCTTCCTGGTTTATGGGCAATATCGGCTCTTGATAATATTCTAGGGATTGGCTTGCAGTGCCCAAGGAGCCCATCCTCCTTGGGATAACTAACACTGTAACTGTCTCTACTGTGTCTTTTCCCGCCCTCTCCTTGTCTCCCCTCGCCTCCTTTCCTCCCTCCTCTCGCCCTCTTCCTCTCCTCTCTCCTCCTCTTGTATCATCTCCTCGTCCTTCTTCCCTCGCTCTTTCCGTCCCTCATCTCTCCTTATCTCCTCTCCTCCCAGGAGAAGCCCCTCTCCCGGTCCCTGCAGCGAGGAGAAGATGCACAGTTTGATCAGGTGAGACCTCCTCAGTTTTGCGAACTACAATGCAAAATACCTTCCCTATCACAGGCCTGGCCCAGATATCTGTAAACATTGTTTGACTATTTTAGTGAGCCTTTAATTATTGTTGCCCCATGTGTTTTAAATGTTTTTTGTACAGGTTTAAACTTATCCAATGTACTAATGTAGTTATTCCCTGTCTTAAAGGCATGCACTGTGAATGCCTCTCAGTGCATCAGCATCAGCATATCCATCGAGGTCTCGCTCAGAATATCTAATGGTTACTGTATGGTTAATGTTAAACCCATTAGATCGCCGCATTATGGATTAAGGTCACAGGGTTATTGAATATCGAGTCTTGCAATGTTTTATTCAGCCCCACCGATGTAGACAGTCCCCGGGTCCGATGGCGTTGGCTCCGGCCTTCTGTTAAAAGTCGTGACCATGTATTGATGGGCTTGGCCCGACGGTGGCCGTATTCTGGCCCGGTGGACACTTTTAAACAATGGACCTGACTGCTGCAGAGTGCTTTGTTCAGCGTTACACAAAGCCAAGCAGCATCCACTGCTATATATCCAGCTGTCGCTATTGTAAGTGACTTAGAGAGAGAGGTAGAGGCCATAAAGAGGGGTGGGGGGGGTGTTGTAGAATCGCTGTGTCATCCTCGGCAGTAAGTCAGCGGTGGGGGCTTCGGTCCGTCCCCACGGCAACACCTTGCATAACTCCGCTGCCTGTCATCCAGCGTCACTGTACTGGCACGCACAAGCACACACACCTATATCAATTTATATAACGGACCTACTCTATGACTACTTTATACATAACAAGATCCTTATATGCATTAGTGCATTGTTGACAATTGATGGCAGGCTTGGGGCAGAAAAGCGTGACGTTTTCTGCAAGTCAGTCTTTCTCTGCCTGGTACGTGGGTTCCTAAAATACCCCTTATCTAACAGTAGCCTGGTGCTCTAGTTTATAGCCGTCATTGCACATTATACAGAAGCAGCCAGACACAAAATGGGACAGCTGCGGCAAGGTTGCCTGATACACTTGAGCTTCTTGTGTACCAATGCTACCTTCAGAGGTGACGCACCCACTATACAGGGGTAGCTTGCGGAATACAAGGACTACAGTATGAACAATTCGGTTAAACCATCACAAATAATGTAGATCGAATTCGGAATTTGGTGCCCTGAACAGGTGGTTTTCTAGTCTGTTACGGGGAGCAGGACTTTTATCGTTTTACTTTCTAAAGCCGTTTCTATTGACGTCATCAGAGTGCTGATGAGCCCGTGTAAAGAGGTGGGCTTTGCAGGCTGTATGTGCTTGACACCGGTCGATAGGATAGAAACACCATGCTGGGCTCAACATGCCATCCGACACGGCGCTTTCCTTGCGAATCAATAATCAATATAGCCTGTATTTCCCCTCGAAACAAGGTCACCATCGCCGTCACTGATCTCTCTTTACGATCTCTATACAGGATCTTGACCCCCGTATGTAATCTCACTATTAATGCATGGTCTCGCTCTTTAGACAAGATCACGTCCTGGATGGGATTTCTGTCTCGGGATGCGATTTTGAAGTTGGGACGGAGCTCGTACCACACGGGATTTGCATTGGTCTTCTAAGGACTGAGATGGGAGGTTGCAAGCATGCGGTGCTGACTGTCCTGTTTCCTTCCAGTTAATAAGCTCTATGAGCTCCATAGCGGAACACTGTCTGCCCTCCCTGCTGCGCACGCTCTTCGACTGGTACAGACGGCAGAGCGGCACCGAGGACGAGTCCTACGAGTACAGGCCTCGATCCAGCACCAAGTCCAAAGGGTACTGACCTAAGATCCTCCTCCTCATGTTCTCATCATCAGTCACTTCCTGTTCTCATCATCACTTCCCTCCTGTGGGCATAATCAATTATTTTCTGTTCTCATGAAATGTCGCTTCCTGTCCTAATCCTAAATAACTTCCTGTACTCAACTTAATTCCAATGTTTTCATTATAATTATACTGCATCGAAACTGCTGCAAACCCTTGTTGTGTTGGAGTTTTCACAGTGTAATCTCTATCCCTTTCTCCTTCCAGTGATGAACACCGGGATAAAGACTACCTATTGGAGCGAAGAGACTTGGCCATAGATTTTATGTTCTGTTTGGTTTCAGTGGAAGTTTTGAAACAGGTGAGATGTCCCTCCCTACAGATCCCCAGATTTGACTAGGAAATAGTCCAGGGCCTCGCTGTCCAGTAGCTTATAGCACAGAGGTCACTGCTCTCTTTGAACCAACCTCCGTCACTCCTCTCCATGGGATCTAGTTAACAGGAAGTGTATTGATTTCCAGGACTTCCTGTCCTACCTTTGATAACAGGGGTACCATGGCTAGGGTCGCCGCTTAGTTCAACTTTCTCGTGGCTGCTCATCAGAGCGGCAGCTAATGCACTGGCTGTCTGCTCAGTACCGGGGCAGATAATACAGTAAACACACAAAATGGCCGCCCACCAGCCCGTCCTAGGCTTTGGTTTAAATCTGTTTACTGGTGTCTGAGTGGTGCCGGAGAAGCGCTCCGATCCAAACCACACACTGAACCCAAAGCCCCTGGGACCATAGCTAAGATGTCCTTGGCTGAGCTCCTGGAGCAAAGGGGGGGAGAGGAGGGCGGAGCAGAGGAATGAGGAGAAGAATGAGGAAGAGGGAGGAGAGGAATGAGGAAGGGAGGAAAGCAGAAGGAGGTTGAGGGGAGAGGGCAGGACTGCAGGGAGGACACATTTATAGGGGAGAGTAGAATGCGGAGGAGGAGGTGGGAGGAGAGGCATGAGAGGAGGGTGAGGGAAGAGCAAGGGGGCAGAGGAGAGAGGTGGGAGAGGAATGAGGGTGGGGGTGGGGGAAGAGCAAGGGGGCAGAGGAGAGAGGTGGGAGAGGAATGAGGGTGGGGGTGAGGGAGGAGAGGGCAAGGAATGAAGAGGGGATAGAGAGATGAGGGGAGTGGAATGAGGAGGAGGGAAAGAAGTAAGAGGAGAGGGAGGGGAGGAATGAGAAGTGGAGGAGGGGGAGGAGATGTATGGGAGTATGGATGCTCCAAGTAACACTAACGAATCCCTCTGCGTCACAGATTCCTCTTCACCCGGTGCCAGATGCTTTAGTACATGAAGTTCTGAACCTGGCATTTAAGCACTTTAAACACAGAGAGGGGTGAGTAAACAAACGCACACTCACATGCACACAGAAAAAAGTTGTCACATTTATATTTAAAACATGATTGTGGAACTGAATTGTTTATGGTCAACGTGAGTTGTACTCTGCCTAAGGGGGGGGGGGGTGGTGTGTGTGTGTGTGTGTGTGTGTGTGTGTGTGTGTGTGTGTGTGTGTGTGTGTGTGTGTGTGTGTGTGTGTGTGTGTGTGTGTGTGTGTGTGTGTGTGTGTGTGTGTGTGTGTGTGAGAGAGATCTGGGCTACTTTATGAGCTGGCCTCATAATGAATGTCACTCTAAGAATACACAGTTGCTTCGGGTTAAGTAGAAATTAGTAAACTTACAGCACTCAAGAGATGGGAACAGCTGGTTACAGCCATGCTGAGAGGAAGACGGCCCTTGTTATCTTGATTTATAATGATAACGGTCTTCATTCCCAAAAGTGATGAATCAAAAACATGGCCAGTGACTGTATTAATATGACTGTAGGAGGGTTGATTAACAGGAAGTTACATTTGTCTGAATCCATTTCCAGGTACTCGGGGCCTAACACTGGGAATGTGCACATCAT
This sequence comes from Gadus chalcogrammus, assembly GCF_026213295.1. Classification (NCBI taxonomy): domain Eukaryota; kingdom Metazoa; phylum Chordata; class Actinopteri; order Gadiformes; family Gadidae; genus Gadus; species Gadus chalcogrammus. The sequence goes on along the minus strand of NC_079423.1, from coordinate 3,870,078 downwards.
CGCTGACCTTTACGCTGAGGTCATTGGAATTCTCACACAGTCAAAGTAAGACAGCCAAACTCTCCGCCTCAATTACCATTCCCAACTGCTTACACAATTTCCAAACCCCTTAAGCCAGCTAGCCATCTTGAAGCTTCCAGGGATAAACAAATAAAATGGACTTGACTTTTTGGAGATTGAAGATCTCTTGACTGCCTGAGTTGTTAGCCATCTTGGGGTTAAGCACATTTATTCTTGGCCCCTAGCCTTATGTTAGTGGTTAGATATCTTGGCATAACCTGTCCCATTCGCATTGACCGTGTGTGTGTGTGTCTGTGTGTGTGTGTGTGTGTGTGTGTGCTCCAGGTTCCAGGCGGTGAGGAAGAAGTTCATCACGGAGCTGAAGGAATTGAGGCAGAAGGAGCAGAGTCCCTACGTGCTTCAGAGCATCATCAGCCTCATCATGGGCATGAAGTTCTTCCGGGTCAAAATGTACCCCGTGGAGGACTTTGAAGCCTCCTTTCAGTTCATGCAGGTATGTCGGGTGTCTGTTGTACTGAGTGCATGTGTGTTGCTTCTATGTAACTCAACCTCTCAAGGTAGATTGCTCCTCTCGCTTTATCATGTCTCTTTCTTAGTACCATCTAGTACTTCAAACAATCTACAATCATAGGCAAATGTAGATGCTTATCCAATAACAGTCCCTATTTGTCTGCTATAGCAGGATGTTAGTCTGCGGTTCTGGGTTTTTAAATAAAGCCGCAAGTCCGGCTCGGTGTTTGTTCTAACCTGTGTGTTCCGTGGTCGGGGCGGGGCTATCTTCAGGAGTGTGCCCAGTACTTCCTGGAGGTGAAGGATAGGGACATCAAACATGCCCTGGCCGGCCTCTTCGTGGAGATTCTCATTCCTGTGGCTGCAGTAAGGAGAACATTACATACACTCCCCCCCCACACACACACACACACACACACACACACACACACACACACACACACACACACACACACACACACACACACACACACACACACACACACACACACACACACACACACACACACACACACACACACACACACACACACACACACACACACACGCGCGTATCTATTGAACTGAATTACACCCCTTACAGTCACCCCTCCGTTCACCTATATTACCTACCTCACATTAACCCCTTGCATACAAAGCCAACATACACCCCCCAAATACACTCCTAAATTCAGCTATATCACCTACCTCTCACTCACACCTCACAGACACCCCTCCGTTCACCTATATTAACGACCTCACATCACCCCTCACATGCACAGCCCTAACACACTCCAATGTTGACCTATATTACCTACCTCACATTCACCCCTCTCATACACAGCCCACATACAAACCTATTTTTCACCTACAGTATACACATTCGTTATTGTGATGCTGGGCCTGCTTACGACCGGCATGTACCCTAATACAATACAACATTTATTATGCAATAAAATCTTGGCGTAATCATTTCTCAATGGTAGAATCATTTCCATTGAAGAGGAAGTGTGTGTTAACAAGCCTGAGCCGATCCTACTTCAGTCAGGTACTCTTGAGTCAGGGTTTTGCGGTATAAAAACACCTGGCTCGCTGTGGAGGACGCCCAAATTCCTGTTTCCATGGGAACACTAACATGTTCTCCCCCCAACAGGCTGTGAAGAATGAAGTGAACGTGCCCTGCCTGAAGAACTTTGTGGAGATGCTGTACCAGACAACCTTCGACCTAAGCTCCAGGAAGAAGCACTCTTTGGTAAAAAATGACAAAAGAAAGACACCAAGTTGTTCTCTCTCTGTCTCTCTGTCTCTCTCTGTCTCTCTCTCTCTGTCTCTCTCTCTTCCCCCCCCCCCCCCCCCCCCCCCCCCCCTTTGTTCTGGTTCTTGTCTCTCCACCCAGGCCTCTCTCTCTCCTCTTAAGTGTTGCTGATGTCTATCTATCCAGACCTCTGTCACTCTCTCTCTGTTTTCTCCCTCTATTGACGCTGGTGTCTCTCGCCCCCAGGCCCTGTATCCCCTTGTGACGTGCCTGCTGTGTGTGAGTCAGAAGCAGTTCTTCCTCAACAACTGGCACATCTTCCTCCAGAACTGCCTGTCGCACCTCAAGGTACAGTCCACCTACACCTGTGCACCCTACACCCCCCATGTCCTCACCCAGACCTGGCCTCAACCAAGCGACCCCACCCTAGCCAGACCTGGCTTTTGTCTAGGATATCCAGCTGAATCCTCTCCCCTGATAATGGCTAATCCAATAGCATACCTTTTAAAGAATCCTAGGACCGCCATTAGTAAAGATGTTAGCAAATGTTGCTGTACTGGAAGAGATAATGTCTCTTCTCCGCGACATTATCGCTTCTATGCTGTTGATATGAACCCCAAAGACTCCCTCCAGTAGTTAGGTAATCACGTTAGACTACATTGAACATGAGCCCGCCTGGTGAGTATGTACATGTAGGAAGGCACTGTTGACACAAGATGTCTAGACAGAGCAATCTGTTGTCTATCTGAACAACGTACCGGTACTTCATCTGTGGTAAACATGCTTGTCTAATTTAATGCTTCTTTTTGTCCTTATAATTCAGAATCTGTTTTGGGGATATTTGTATATCTCCAGCAATCAAACCAATGAATAAATACTGTCCTTTTTTTTTTTTTTAACCCTGAACTGACTAACCCTATTGTAAGCCAATCACATCCTGCCGACCTCTTGTCAATCATTACCTGTCCAGCCCAATCCTTTCATGATCCAATGAGAACTGCTTTTGTGAACCAATCAGAAATCCTCTTTTCGTACACCATTCCGGAAAATCTCTTCTGTCTGCCTACCGCAACTGTTCCTCTGCTAATTGATTAACCTGTCCCTTTGAAGACCCTGCTGCACTGGCCTTCTTTCCCGATCAGACATGTTCCCTGTCATTCCCACCCTTTCCTTGCCCTGTACCGGTCGTCATTGTCCTCTCAGTGGTGTTCAAAGATTCAAGGGAGCTTTCTGAATGGGTTGTTCACTGGGATCATGCGGATCCATTTGAGCTCTGGTTGTCGTAATAGTTGTTTGTGAGGTGACCAATGGGAATTGACCGTGTGTTTGTCTGCTTGACGGTGCTCGTGGTGGTGGACGTCGCATGGTTCTGCTGTGGGAGAGGTGATCCTTCCTTGGATCTATTGAACCAATAAACAAGGTTTATTGGTTTATTGGGCAATGGGGAAAATAATAAGAAGTTTATGATGTGTGGAGGGTGAAATTAAATAGTGTTACCAAACAAGATAATTGGGTGAATCAGACTCCTAATTCATTGCAAAGAGATTTTCAACCATCCTGCATGCACATCCCATAATTGTCCTTTTTCTGATCTTGTCCCGACAATCCCCCCTGTTTGTTTCTGTGTGTGTGTGTGTGTGTATGTGTGTGTCCGTATGCCTTCTCTCTAACATACAAAGAAGGGTGCTCTCTGCACAAGGCCATCCCGGACATCTTATCCATGTTTGTTGAGCTTTATCACTTGAATGTAGTGGCAGGCTGTCACAGCTTCTGTCAACATTTTTGTTTTTCTGTCATGTTTATTTCTGTTTCCTCTAACGTGCATGTCTCCCCCCCCCCACCCTGAACCCTGCACGGGTGTCTGCTGTGGTTTTGTGTCTGTCTGGCGTGTCTTTACTCTGCCCAGATGCCATCTAACAACAGCATCAGAAAGCAGATTGAGACGTTGCAGGTGAGTTTCGAGTGCGACTCCAGCTCCCACTTAAACCCACCCTCCCACTTGAACCACCTTCACGGAAGAAATCGGTGCTCCTATCCTCCCACCTCCTTGCCCCCTCTGTTTCCTGAGCTGACGTCTTCTGACCAAGTGTACGGTAACCGCGAGGGCCCAGGAACAGTATTGGCCAGTAAACGTATACCGGATGTAGTGCTTCCACGTTGTGGAGCTCTCTGCAGTGTCTTGGGGTTTTCGCGTCACAAATGTGTTACACATTAAGTGTGTTGCACATTAAGTGTGTCACTACAGCAGGCGTTATTTGCAAAACACCTGCTGGGGCTTGCTGGCAGTGATGAGCGCTTCATGTCTGTTACGTTGTCTTCCTACTGGTGTGAGCTTGAACCAGCGAGTCGTAATCCCTCTTGTTGTCCTTACTACTTCTTCTCTCGTCGGGCTCATCTCCTTTGCACTCCCGCCTCTGCGCTCCCTGAGAATACACGCGTGCATTACGCTGCACGCGTGCATTATGTAGTCGGATAAGGCCGGACAACCAAACACTGACTCCATTCGATCCAATGGGATAGACTTTACTGGCTGAGATGGACTGGGAGTTTGAAGTGAACCCCTGGCGCTATTGTGTGTTTTTATGTCTTTGTTGCGCATTCTCAACGTCAAGGGTTTAAACTGAAGAACAAGCCCCTATCGGTCAGCGAATTGTGGGACCTTGCATGAACCTTCGAATTGTTTATGGGTTTTTGTCTGTGTTTTGAAGGATAGTCTTAATCATCTCCCTCCCTTCACACGAATAACAAGACGATAATGCTAGTTGGCAAGTGCTTATGGTTGTCCTCTCTGGTTGACAGAACAAAGACCCCAAGATGTCGCGCGTGGCGCTGGAGTCGCTTTACAGGCTGCTCTGGGTCTACATCATCAGGATCAAATGTGAGAGCAACACTGTAACTCAGAGGTAAGCACCACCCCACAGCCCTGCCAACAAATCAAACGCCTCGACTTGTCCGTGTAATAACTGTCTGACCCTAACCTGCTCCTTTACGACCTGTCCAAGTATTTATTGTTCAACACCTATCCGCTCCTAAAGGTGCTCTATGTGAGATTTAATAGTTGTAAAGAAAGAAAAAGAGCGATGAAAATAGTGTGAGAGCACGATTTTGAAACCTAACGCCAAAAAAAAACAACCTTCTCTGCCATTTAGAAGTGTTGCATTTCACTGTTGCACTGTGAATCGTCACTGATCCGTCCGGTATTAATGTGAATGCTGTGTTTTTTCTGTTGTCTAGTCGTCTCCTGGGCATTGTGTCAGCTCTGTTCCCAAAGGGCTCTCGCAGTGTGGTGCCCAGAGACACCCCGCTCAACATCTTCGTCAGGATCATCCAGTTTATAGCTCAGGTACAGCGCAGTCCACCTGTAATCCCTGACACTCATACTCTCCTCACGGCTACGTGCTTCCAACTGTCAGACAATAGCCAGTGACAAATAACTTGGTAGCAGGGCTGCCAAACGGCAAGTTTGCAATTAATTGCAAATAAAATGGTATTTGCAATATTTGCATATTATATTTTGTGTGATCAATTGCATGCCCACATGGATAGATATGGGGTGTCCTTCCATTGATAAATGAACTCTGTAAGTTTTGTTTGGCCCTGCAGGAAAGGCTGGACTTTGCTATGAAGGAGATCATCTATGACCTGCTGTGTGTGGGCAAGTCCCACAAAACCTTCACCATCAACCCGGAGGTAAGATTCTTATTATTATACACCTTTACTATCAACCTATAGTTGCTCTAACATTAATAAACATCTTTACTATCAACCCAAGGGTACAGCTACAATTAATAGACTGCTCCCGCCCATCATCTCACCACACTCTTACCACAGAATAAAGCAAGATCAATATAAAAAATGGCTAATGTCTTCCTTATACCTCATCAAGCCAAAAAATCTTCAAAGATCAACACTCAAATTGATCTTCCAAAAGCATCAGAGTGTCGATGGAAACTCCTAAAGTATAATATATGCCATTCGGTGGACGCTTTTAAGTGACTTACAATGATGCTAGTGCTTACAGTCTTCGCATTGTGTGGAAGTGGGAATCCATCCCAAATGTATGCTTACCCCCTCCCCCCTCAGAGGATGAACATCGGCCTGAGGGCCTTCCTGGTGGTGGCCAACAGCCTGCAGCAGAAGGACGGGGAGCCCCCCATGCCCACCACAGGGGTCATCATGCCCTCGGGGAACACCCTGCGGGTCAAGAAGATCTTCCTCAACACCACACTCACCGACGAAGAGGCCAAGGGCATCGGTACGTAAGCGCCCAGGGGCGTCCGCCCCAGGTGGGCTTTGTTTTATTCATGCTGCGGGCATGGTGTTTTTGTGGTTTTGTGTGTGCGTTTTATTCATGACCGTGTCTTTGCAGGCATGTCTCTGTACTACCCTCAGGTGAGGAAGGCCTTGGACAACATCCTGCGTTCCCTGGACAAGGATGTGGGTCGCTCCATGAGCATGACCAACGTCCAGATGTCCAACAAGGAGCCCGAGGATATGATCACGTCAGTGCACCTTAGGCTCCTATCCAATCAGCATCATCGTTGTTGTCAGGCTCTGTACGACTTGGTCCGGCCACAGCATCTGATTGTTTCCATCTGTTGGCAGGGGGGAAAGGAAGCCAAAGATTGATCTGTTCCGTACGTGCGTGGCGGCCATACCGAGGCTCATCCCCGACGGCATGAGCAGACAGGACCTCATTGAGCTTCTGGCAAAGTAAGCCTCGCTCATCCCTAGAACGAGAACTACTACACAATGCATACACAACTCTTAGCTGTTTAGCTGAACGCTCTTTCGACTGGCTTTAAGAATCCCAGTGATAAACCTACTGCTACCTTTTTTTTAAACTTTTGAACACCTGTCCCCTGTTTAGTTTTAAACCCACTCATCATAATCCATCACACGATAAATTGACCATAATCTCAATGATAGCATGTTGTGTACCTGTTTCTTAATCAACCCTCGCACTTGTCCGCCTCACCTGTCGGTCTCACCTGTCCTTCACGTCTAAACCCAGGCTGACTATCCACATGGACGAGGAGCTGCGAGGCCTGGCCTTCACCACACTGCAGACCCTTATGGTGGACTTCCCCGAGTGGCGGGAGGACGTGGTGTCGGGGTTCGTCTACTTCATGGTCCGTGAGGTGACAGACGTCCACCCCACACTACTGGACAACGCCGTTAAGATGCTCCTGCAGCTCATCAGCCAATGGAGGCAGGCGGTGCAGAGCAGCAACAAGACCCAGGAGGCACACGTACGTACCGGGCCACCTCTGGCCCCTCCGGTTCGTCTGGTTCCCAGGCTTGGCGTGTACAGGACAATAATATTTATACCAAATACTATTTAGAAAAATCTTTATATATGCAGTATATTTTGGGAAGTGGTCGGGAAAGGAAGGGTGATATATGGGCCATTAGAAGGAGTAGAATCAATGACCTCTTTTCTTCCAGCAGGTCCCAGGCAGTGGTCCGACTCTTTCCCTGGACCGGGCTCCTCTGCTTGGGGTTCTGCACGTGGTAGAGGGCCTGGCACTGGTGGTTCTCTGCAGCTGTCGGCCCGGAACTCGCAGGCTTGCCGTCAACGTTCTCAAGGAGGTCCGCGCACTGCACACGGCACTGGGCATCGCCAAGGTAACCGTCTTCCACAATGTTTGCTTACCCTCTGCCTTTCATGCTCAGTGAAGTTGCTTTGGTCAGTCGGTAGTTGCCGGACATATCTTTGTAAGCCTACTTATAGAGGGCAGTTGAAAGTTCCAAGTTGTCTATGCCCAATCTGTGTATTAATGGCATGTATTCAAACGAAATCTACTGGAAGTCGCTTTGGATGTTTATCATCTACGACTGTTTTTAATATTTTTCTACTGATGTTTCCTCTTTCAGGGCGATGAGGAGTTGGCTATCGACGTGATGGACAGACTCAGTGCCTCTGTGCTGGAGAGCTTCATCCACCTCACCGGGGCTGACCAGGTACACAGCCTGACACACAAACTAAATCCAGGAACCTGCACCGATAGAACAATAACTTCACAAGTTTCCATTCTGCAAATTACTATATAATATGTCTAAGTGCGCTTTTGCATTATGAGCAGTAATGGTTGAACAGGTGCACTGATCGCAGGGACCTCTCCACTGAGTTGGCGCTAATCAGCTGTTCTGGTCTATTGTCAGCACTTTTTTTTTTTTAATGACTCCGTCCTGTCAAGGTTCTCTATTCCTATAATAGCAGTATCCGAAAGCAGGAAGCTGTTCATGTTTTCCGTCTGTTGGCTTTTCACTTAATGATATAAAAAAAAACACAGATGGGTAAGCAAGTGATGATCAGGTTGTAAAAGTGACTAATGACAACTTCCTGTTTCCTGTCACACAGACCAATCTGCTCTACTGCCCGAGTGGCATCGATCTCCAGTCGCTGGCCGATTGGAGCTCATCTCCCATCAGCCACCAGTTTGACGTGGTCAGCCCCTCCCACATCTGGGTGTTTGCCCACGTCACCCAGGGCCAGGACCCATGGGTGATAAGCCTGTCCAGCTACCTGCGGCAGGAGAACCTTCCCAAGCACTGCCCCTCGGCCCTCAACTACGCCTGGATGTTCGCCTACACCCGCCTGCAGCTGCTGTCTCCACAAGTCGACATTAAGTACGATGCCATAAATACCGTAGTCTCTTTGTGTGTTTGTTGTTGTTGTTGCAATAGCAAGTCATAGGAGTGTAAGAGGGAGGGACTATGAGGGGATTAAGGTTTAGGGGTGATAATGTAGTCGCTAGGGTGTTTGACTCCAAGCTAAGACGTTCTTCGTTTGATCCCAAATGTCAATAATCTACGTGTATGCATCCCTGAGCAAGGTGCCCTCGCCCCTACATTCTACTGAATGAGCTACCAGAATGACTTGCAAATGACTTTGGATGAAAGTAGAATATACAATGGCTCAGTAAAATGAAAGCATTGTGTTGACGGTGCATATGCTGAGGACGTGAATAGGTACATGATGGTCTGTTTTCATTCCACAGCAGCCCCATAAATGCCAAGAAGCTGAACAGCATGAGCAGCAGCAGTGACTCGTACACGGGGCTCTGGAGGAACTACCTGATCCTCTGCTGCAGCTCCGCCTCTTCCTCCTCCTCTTCATCTTCCTCCTCGTCCAGCTCTGGTTCCGTGCGCTGCTCGCCACCTGAGACACTGGCGTGCACGCCAGACAGCGGCTACAGCTACGACTCCAAGGTCAGCCCCTGTGCATGACCGTTAACCCCCTAAACCAGGGGTGCCCAACCAGTCGATCGCGGTCTACCAGTAGATCGCCGACAGATCCCAAGTCGATCGCGAGGGGTGAAGAAAAAAAAAAAAAAAGATTTTTTTTTAAATTTTTTTTTTAATGAAATTAAATTTGCGCGGGACATATACGCGCGGTAGCGCATGTGCTGTTAACAGCAGTTGAAAGCCGTCAACAGTAGTTACACACTCCTAAACGTTGGCATGGCTGAGGGGAAACAAGCTAAGACCTACCATTTTCACCCTGAGTGGGAGGAAGATTATTGATTATCGTTGAGAAGGTGCCGTGCGCAGACGGAATGAAACCCCCACTGAAGTCCGTAGGTTCACGATACAACCCCCCCCCCCCCCCCCCCAACAATTGTTCTCTACCCCCCCCCCCCCCCCCCCCCCCCCGGCTTGAAGGTAGGTTTGCTGGTAGATCTCGGGAGGTTGGCTACTTGAAAAGTAGATCTTGGGTCAAAAAAGGTTGGGCACCCCTGCCCTACACCAGCCCTAACTTTTTAGTAGGGATGAGCCATTGAAGTCATTACCTCAGTTGAGTACACTTATTGAATGATGTACTTGCAGAAACATATTATAATGCAGGGTTTCCCACAGCACTTAATAGTATAGGCAACTGCCTAAGCTGTAGGCATCAAAGTTGTATGTATTATACAAAAGTATAAAATAATCTAAACTTAATTTATTCTCTGTGTATAGATAAAGACAGACTTGCGGGAAAATAAGCATAAATGGTCCACCTGTAAAAGATTGCAATTACCAAAGGGCTATTGAATTGTTATTTTTAAAACCACAGATTGTTGAATGTAGTACAGAGTCTCTATCGGGAAACCCTGGATTATTAAACGCTATATAATCTATCATAGTCAGTTGACAATGGAAAACGTGCTGTTTGAAATACATTTATAGAGCTTATTCATCTTAACCAGGCTTCAGTTAAGTGATAAATTAATGCATAAAAGGTAACACAATGAAGAAACATATTGGGAGGATAACGTCGCAAAATATGTGATGCCTGCTTTGTAGGTGCTTCCAGTAAAATAATTCTGTGCTCGAGTATGTAGGCCCTTCCTTCGCTTTAATAACTATAATCTAATGCAATGTTCCCAAAGCTTTGGGTCCAGATACATCTTGTGGTCACCTTGATATGCATATTGAGTCTGGAGAGAATGCTGACTTATAAGGTCGTAATTATAAGGCATTGTTTCAGTTTCAGGTTTCAAAGTTCTGTAAATAGCCTTATGATCTCTACCTATGAGCAAACTATACTACTAACTGACTAATATGAGATATATTCAATAAGTCACTGGGACATATTACCGGCTGATGATGATTTGGGTTAGGAAAAGGTGTGGAAGTCGTTATTGAAACCAAGCAAGTTGGGGTCCCAAATTTCAGGCTCAGAAAGATTAGGAACCTCTATTTTCTGGAATAGTCTGAAAGCCCTATCTGCGGAGCTGTGGCGTTTGTGCATGTGGGTTGATGATGTTTTTGATATGCAGATCGTGGGCTCTCCGTCCCTCTCCTCGCTGTTCAAACACGTGGTTCCCATGATGCGCTCTGAGAGCATGGACATCACGGAGTCTCTGGTGCTGGGGCTTGGCAGGACCAATCCTCTGGCCTTCAGGTAGCACACGAAGCTCCACACATCCAGAACATGTAGCTGTATGTCCAACCAGACACATTTGGGATTGGTGCCGCTGCTGATGTTGGTGTTGGTTGGTACTTGCAGGGACTTGATAGAGGAGTTGAACCCCATCATAAAAGAGGCTCTGGAACGAAGACCTGAGGTCAGTCCGTATTCTTGTCTCTTACCGTTACCTCTCTTAAGCTTTCCTTATAAGATGCATCTCTAATATCTCCAATATCCCTCACATCTTTTTCATTGATTTGCATCTTTTCCTGATGACTCTCTTTCCGGTGTCGTTCTGACATCTCTATGCATCTCACAGATGTCTTTCTGTCTGAATCTGTCTCTCCTGATATGAATCTCTCCTGATATGAATGTTATTCTTGTAATCTACCTTCCTGTTTTTCCATCTCTTATCAGAACGTGAAGCGGCGCCGGCGTCGTGACATCCTGCGGGTCCAGCTGGTCCGGATCTTTGAGCTGCTGGCCGATGCTGGAGTCATCAGCCAGATGTGAGTCACCGATGACCTGGTATCACCTTAAAGAGCTATTATGATGGCTAATACTGCTAAAGGCTAATAATGCTAATAGCTTATATTCATGTGATGGCTGACTTTCATGCAATGGCTCTTATTGCAAATTACAAATATCTTAATATTTGTAATTTTAATAGCTCATATTGATGTCAAAAGTTGATATTGATGGGTTAAATCTTTTTAAAATGCTTGTTGTTATATAATGATTATTATTAACTATAATACATAAAAAGATTGAAGAGTTGTTCTGCCAGATTAGTAATTTAGTGAAATTCTTCATTCATGTTTAGTGCCCTGACAGTGGTGGTTGTGTTTGTGGTTGTGTGCACAGAGCGAGTGGGGGTCTGGACAGGGAAAGCCACTCCCTGAACGGGACCCTGCTGGAGTACGTAGACCTTACCCGTCAGCTGCTTGAGTCGGAGAACGACAAGGACTCGGACACCCTGAGAGACATCCGCTGCCACTTCAGCGCCCTTGTGGCCAACATCATCCAGAACGTACCAGGTCAGTTTATACTCACTCACTCCCTCACTCACTCACTTAATGAGACCGGGCTGACGCAAGCTTTTCATTCTCACACGGACACACACACAGTATCCAAAACATTAACTATAGTAGGATTAAGTCCTTTCTGTCTACAGAGTAAAACGAAATCTCCACTTTAAATCAGGCAAAACATCTCGGTATCCAATCATCATCAAGCAGCATGTCATGCCTCCCTCATAACGACAGTTTTATTGTTGACCCACAGTGCACCAGCGCCGCTCCATCTTCCCCCAGCAGTCCCTGAGACACAGCCTGTTCATGCTGTTCAGCCACTGGGCGGGGCCCTTCAGCATCATGTTCACGCCCCTGGACCGCTACAGCGACCGCAACATGCAGATCAACAGACATCAGTACTGTGCTCTGAAGGTACTGGGGGGGCTTAACATAGAGGCATTACATAGAGAGTGCATAGGCAGACAACATACATAGATGTAAAGTGTAAGAATAATGGGATACATATCTGTTAATCAGACGAAATGGACTGCGTAGGAGAAGCTGGTATAATGTGTGTGCTTATGTGTGCGTTTGTCTTTGTGTTTCTGTGTCTGTGTGGTTGACTTTGATTTGCATACGTCAAGTTGTTTTGTGGGTGTTTGCGTGTATGTTTACGTGTCTGTATGTATACGGGTGTATCAGGTACCAGCCATTCTGTGTGTCTATGAATGAGTATCAGTGGTGTTCATGCTCCATGTGTCTCCCTCCAGGCCATGTCTGCGGTGCTGTGCTGCGGCCCAGTGGCTGACAACGTGGGGCTCTCCTCGGACGGCTACCTGTACAAGTGGCTGGACAACATCCTGGACTCACAGGACAGGAAGGTGAGCAAGGCCCACCTCCCCACTCACCTGTTGGCCCGGATGGAGGAATATTTACTGTTAATATTCAGTATTTATGCTTGTATCCAAAGCCACTGACTATGAAGTTCAATTCATGTTAATAAGGACCAGGATGCCAACAGGAAGACTTGGGGGCATTGGGGATTAAACCCAGTAATATTCATAGCCACCCCACTACCCTGCTGACGGGTGGTAACAGGCGTTAACAGATATTAAAGGGTGCTAAAGGTTACTACCTACTGCTTATTGATGTAAACAGGTTTTAACAGGTGCTAACTGGGTCTCTACCCTCCTCAGGTGCACCAGCTAGGCTGCGAGGCGGTGATGCTGCTGCTGGAGCTGAACCCGGACCAGAGTAACCTCATGTTCTGGGCCGTGGACCGCTGCTACACCGGCTCACGCCGCGTCGCTGCTGGCTGCTTCAGGGCCATCGCCAATGTCTTCCATAACAGGTACGTTTTTTCATGTAATCTTTAGTTTCACAACCCTGAATAATTTTTTTAAGGGGCCTTAGCAATGACATTAATTTAACTTAAAACCTACGCTTGAAACGAAAATACGTTCATATCCATTTTGTAAATAATGCAATACACAATTGAATCCAGTTTAAGCCCAAACCGTCTTGCGCTTCCATCAGTAAAGTTGTCCAGGAGTACAGTACGTGCTGTTGTGTGACCGGTTGCTCTGTGTCCGCTAGCTGACCTGTGGTGTGGTTCCGGCTGTGGTTCTTTGTTCCCAGGGATTACCAGTTTGACACTGTGGTGCTACTGAACCTGATACTGTTCAAGGCTGCTGACTCGGCCAGGGATATCTACGAGCTGGCAATGCAACTGCTGCAGGTCAGAACCGCCCCGCCCCGCCCTACACACACACATGGTCAAAGGTTAAGCAGAGGTCAAACATCACAATGGGCTGGGTTGGGCTGAAGCCTATTGAGACATGGAGGGTTTGTTGCTATGAACTCTGATCTCTAAACTTTACAATAATACTCAACTGTATTATAATCATTCCTTTTCTCAGATAAGACGCGTTTCCGTGCAAAATGTCTACTTCCTTCTCTGCTATTGCTGACAATATACTTTGGTTAGCCAGCAAGCGCGATGTCCATTGCTTTGTGTACAGGCTGTATATCTTACATATCCACTGGCCCGAGTAATGCTCCCGACATTAGCACTTCTCATTCAAAGCCCTATCTAATACAACTCTGAAGGGTTTTCTCTCTATGAATACTTTTATATCATGTTCCTGTTAAAGCCTTGCCTATTAGAGCTTGATGGTATTTCTCTGCGGTGTTTTGCGTGGTTTGGCAGATCCTGGAGCCCAAGCTGTTCCGCTACGCTCACAAGCTGGAGATCCAGCGGACGGACGGCATCCTGACCCCTCCGTCCCCGCTGCCCCATCTCTACTCCCTGTCCTACTACCAGCTGTCTGAGGAGCTGGCCGGCACCTACCCCGAGCTCACCCTGCCCATCTTTTCAGGTCCGCATCAAGCCCTATCTCTGCTCTTACCTGGCAAATTCTTCAACGCATGCCTTTAATGTGTTTTTTTGCCGTTGTTTCGTTTTTTGTTGTTGTGAGAATTAGTCTTAAAAAAAAATTGCAAACAGGTGATATCTAGTTCCGTCTGGGGTAAGTGTAGAATACTTGCTAGGTTTTGGAATAAATCTCTAACTTCTGCAAAGTGTTGGCATCCTAGCACAAGATGCCCTAACCTCCTACTTATTCATTACCTGTATCTGAATTCCCTGCACATAACTGTGGACGAAAGCAACTTCTAAACAGTACCCTCTCCACCGCCACGACCACAGAGGTGAGCCAGCGCATCCAGACGGCGCACCCTGCAGGCCGGCAGGTCATGTTGCACTACCTGCTCCCCTGGATGAACAACGTGGAGCTGGTGGACTTCAAGCCTTCCACCCAGCGGCCCGAGGAGCCGGGCGTGGCTGAGGAGGAGGAGGAGGCGCAGGAGCGGGAGATGATGGTGAACAGCCGGCGCTGGCTGCGAGGCGAAGGCTGGGGCTCGCCGCACGCCACCACCATGGTGCTCAACAACCTCATGTTCATGACCGCCAAGGTGAGGGCATTTAAAGCAAAATGCAATAAATATGTAACGCTGCGAGGCTGTATGGAAGTAACTGTACTTAATGTACTCATGACTCAATCTCCTAAATATTAACTTGCTTCCATGACTGGCGTCTTTGCACAAATTAACTGTTGTTTATGCCAGCTACTAACAAGCGGAACTGTTTTGTTTTTTCTTGTTTCCCTCTGCAGTATGGAGATGAGTTTGCCTGGTCTGAGATCGAGAACGTTTGGACAACGTTGGCGGACAGCTGGCCCAAGAACCTGAAGATCATCCTCCACTTCCTCATCAGCATGGCGGGGGTCAACAGCGAACCCAGTCTGCTACCCTACGTAAGACCTGCGATACTGACAGCCTCACCCTTCCTGCCTCCCTGGTTCTTATAAGTCAGTTGTACAGTTAACAACTTCAGAGCTTCTTGGTTCTCATGATCAGTTCTACAGTTAACACCTTCAGAGCCTCCTGGTCCTCATAAGACCGTTCAACTGTAAAGCCCCTGGTGTACTCATAAGTCGGTTCTACAGTATATACAGGCTGTCTCCCGGACTTCAAAAGTCGTAATGCAATCCCCCTTCGTGTCCTCCTAAGCCCTCGCCCTGAAGTGAGTACGGTGGTGGTAGTGATGTGTCGCTGAAGTGTGTGTTTGTGTGTGTCTCCAGGTGAAGCGGGTGGTGGTATACCTGGGCAGGGATAAGACCATCCAGCTGCTGGAGGAGCTGATGTGTGAGCTGGAGCTGATGGACCCGGTCTGCTCTAGCGTCACCCACATGGACAACCCTCCGTACTACCGCATCAGCGCCAGCTACAAGATCCCCTCCGTCAACACAGGTACGCAAGCCCAGTCCTGGTTTGACCTGTTTAGTCTGGGCTCAACACCAGCTCCCATGACCCCTAACTCTTATTCTTGAATGTTTAAAAGTAGACACTCATGATAAATAATGAATAAGTAAATAAACATTTTGTTTTCTCCAAAAACAAATAAATAAAAAGAAAGAAAATCGAATTTTCTACCTTCAATAAGCTGAATGAAATAACTAGAGTGTAACTGATATGTATGGTTGGCTTGTCAGGAACTATGTCCAGCAGCAACACCATGGTGCCTGGGACTGAAAGCCATCACGAGAGCAAGATAAAGGACCCCAATATGGAGGACAGGTACACACCCATGTACACACACAAATACGAAAAACATACACACGCTCGCACGCACACCGATATATATATAGCTAGTCATGAAAAGATGTATATCTAAAGACCTCCTGCATACCTTGAAAGATATGCAGTACACTTATCATATAACCAATTAAGACATGCATACACAGTTAAAATGGAGTTAAACGTATAAACATACACTGGTCTGGAAACCTGCAGGCTCAGCACATGTAAATCTAGTTTGAATATGTTGAAGCATGCATGCACAACAATCCAGCATGCAAGAACACTATGCAAATTACCTTGGAGGAATACCAGTCATGTACACCAGTCGTATAACTAGTTTAAACAGACACCACTCATGAGCTGAGTTAAAACTAGGTCAAACAGACGCCCTCTCCTTCTTTAATAGCATGTTAGAAATTACTATTATTACAAATAATCTATAAAAAAAAGACATACCAATGAATCCATACCTATGCTGGTTCAACCAGGAACAAAATAACACCCTACGCCCTTAAGAAGGGACACCTAGGCGGAAATACATTTCTTAAGCTCATGCACGTTTTTGATCACGTAACAGTTGATAACACTCCTTGATGTATGTGTATGTGTGCTCGTGTGTGTGTCCTGTCCTCACAGCTACCCTCACCTGGACGTGTACAGCGGGATGAACATCAACCTGTCTCGTCAGCACCACCGCCTCGAATCCCGTTACAGCAGCAGCTCCGGGGGCTCCTACGAGGAGGAGAAGAGTGGGTGACCTCTCCATGACCTATGAAGAAATCCCCCCCCCCCCATCCTCTCACTCTCCCTGTCTATCATAGATTCCCCATTGATTAGTCTGTCAGGAAGTGTGGTACAATTATTGAACTTGAAAGTACAACGTCATTGATCTTTGATGGGCCAAATCGTTAACCGTTGATCTCTGCTGGAGATGGCGGTTCTAATGTACTAATCTGGCCGTTAGCTTGGCTAACGATCCCCCAGTCTATCACTAAGCTACAGTTCAGCTCCCCAAGGGAGTGGGGTATCCCCTGCCGGGTTCTTCTCGAGCGACGGTGCCTTTTCTATTGTGGTGGTTCCAAACGATGCTGTGGTTGCTAAGCGCCCTCCCCACTCCACGGTGCAGGTGACTCCATGCCGCTGTACGCCAACTGGCGCCTGAAGGTGATGGACCACAACCGCCCAGAGCCCCTCCCCTTCCCTCCGACGGGCGGCTGCTGGTCGCCGCTGGTGGACCACCTGCCTGAAACAAACACCGCCGCCGTCCCCCTACACAGGTACACACTACCAGACTAGAGGGACCGGGTTCGATCCCCAATGTCCGCAGTGCAGCTGTAGGCCTCCTACAGCAAGGTGTCAATCCCTACCTGCTCCTAAGAAATTTAAATTAGATTCAATGTAACTTTACTTTACTAGTCAGTCACTAAATTAAAGCATTATTCAATTATCTGTTACACAACACCTGCATGGTGTTTTTAATGTAGTTTTGGTAGTAATCACAACAAATTACATTTGATGAAGTTTCAAACATGGTCATGATGACCTCTGTCCTACCCTCAGGTGTAACATTGCAGTCATCCTTCTGACCGACCTCATCGTGGACCACGGAGTCAAGGTGGAATGGAGCGTCTACCTGCACCTCCTGCTGCACGCCATATTCATAGGTACACCTCATCCCATCATTCCTCCTCCTCCGAACTCTGGCTAGATCAACTCATCTTCCTAACTCAGCTAGATCCACTCCTCCTTCTAACTCAGCTCCATCAACACATCCTCCTCCTCCTAACTTAGCTAGAGCGACACCTCCTCCTATCACTCCTAGCACCGCTAGAATTACAAGCCCCTCAGCGCTCCTTAAACGCCTCCTTGTAGCTCCCTCAACACAACTGGAGCGACAACTCAACACCTCTCCGCCTCCCTCTCAATCGCTAAGCTTAGCTTAGCGATTGAGAGGGAGGCGGAGAGGTGTTGAGTGTGAGTTGTAGCTTAGTAAGCTACAACTTCCTCCCTCTGGCACACGCGGTGTGTGCATCTCTGTTGGGATTCTGACGTTTTTTTCCCTGACTGGGGACCGTCCTGCAGGCTGTGATCATCAACACCCTGAGGTGTACGAGCACTGCAAGCGCCTGCTGCTCCACCTGCTGGTCGTCCAGGGAACCAACAGCAGCGTCCAGTCACTGGCAGCCGTGTTGCTACGCAACCGGGAGGCCAACGAGCCCCGGGTCCTGACGGTGAAGCCCATCGCACCCGAGTTCAACCTCACAGGTTGGTTGCTGGAAAATACACAACAAGGACGATGCTGTGTGGACACAGGAATGAGTTGAAGTGAACCTTGCCTTGGACAGGTGTGTGTGTGTGGCTTCATGCGGACCTGTCCAGGTTAAGTCTCATTGAGCAAGTCTTAGTTCCTGTTGATTTACTTATGGGGGAGAATTAAACGTAATTCAACACCATGACAACCAGCCATAAACCAAGTCGATGGATACAGAATTGTAAACCGATAAACCACACTTTGTATGTTATGTGATCACAGTTATTAACCTTGTGGGTGATCACGCAACCGTTTAACCTGCAGGAATCCAGGAGCTGATGCCAGAGCACCAGCCCTCTCCCATGACGGACTCGGGCCTGAGCTCTTCCTCTACCTCCTCCAGCATCAGCCTGGGCACAGGGGTGGGGGCGGGAGCCTTCTCCCCGCTGCCCCCCACCATGCTCCAGCAGGTGGACCTCTCCACCCTGCAGGACCAGAAGGTTAAAGCCCTGATTGAGTTCATCAGCTCCAGGTGAGGAGAAGGCCTTTCCGCTGCACCTTTAACCTGTAGACTAGGTTACTATATGGGATTACCTCACTCAGTTTATTCTGTTATCATGCTCTAATATTACTGAATAACTGAATTCGAATTTATGACCATGGTTTCATACACTAACATATCTCTAACGAACTACAGCTTTAATCTATTTGTGTATATATAACCATAACTAAGACATTCTGTTGTTACTTGAATAATTATATATTTTTATTATTTGTTTATTTATATATATATATATTTTTTTTTATTCTATTATAATTGTATTTTAAAGCACTATTAATAACCACTGTGGCTGATACTGTGCTATACAAATAAATTAGACTTTGACTTTGGCATAACCACCTTATCTTTCATTGTATCTGGTTGTATGCTCACATGCTTTTTGTCTATGTACTTGGTTCCATGCTCACAGTCAAGTCTGAATGGATTAGGTATTTCAAAATGCATGGATTTGGCTAATAGTGTGTGCTGGGTCTGGACTTTGGTTTGGTGGTTCTGTGTGTGGTGATAACATACATGGGTTTGGAGTTACAACCTCAAGTAATGACAATCATGTTGTGGCGTGATGACACTATGTTTGTTGTCCCTGTCCCGCCGTCAGTCACTGATGTTTGTTTGTGTGGGTTCTCCAGGAAGCGTGGTCCTCTCTGGAACCACGAGGACGTCGCTCCTAAGAACCCCCAGATCAAGAGCGCCGAGCAGCTCAGTGTATTCCTCCGACACGTGGTGGCAGTGTTCAAGCAGTCCAACGCAGGTTGGTACTATGACACCCCCCCGACAGACCATATCTATCTCCTACCTTATCGTATCTCTTCCCGCAGCCATACGTAACTCCTCCCACAGCCCTTCGTGACTCCTCCCACAGCCCTGCGTGACTCCTCCCCTTACCCTATTTGTCTTCCCTCAAAACCCTATATAACCTTCCCATAGCCCCATGTTACTGTTCCCAAACCAAATGTAGAGCTCCTCGCAAAACAATATCTACCTCCTCCCTCAAAGCCCCCTCCCACAACATGTATGTGACCACCACAAGCCAAACGTAACCAACCCCCACAAGCCGACTGGCTGGCTGATACAGTTTGAACTTTACATTTTACAAAGGTATGAGAGTAACGATCCTTGTATAGCAACAGGCATCGACGGACAACGGGCCAGCGTACTCAGTTGTATGGTGGTCCACTGTACAACCCCCCGCTGTGTCCATGCCCCTCCAGGGTTCCAGCTGGAGTCTCTGCTGAGCGAGGTGGCCCTGCAGACGGCTCTGTCCTGCACCTCCCGCCACTACGCCGGCAGGTCCTTCCAGATCTTCAGGGCCCTCAAGCAGCCGCTGACCCCGGCCACGCTGTCCGACGTCCTGTCACGCCTGGTGGAGACCGTGGGTGACCCGGGGGAGGAGGCCCAGGTGAGGACCTGCCAGTGCTTCCTCTACATTATACCCACCGTACTGGGTCGAATCGACGTACAGGAAGTCCAAATAGGGGAAACTAGATTTTGCTGTTTCTATTTTGAAACGGTACTCTTCTTAAGAGATGCAAGCTTGTTGACCGCAGTCTGTCAGTTGGCCTAACCCCTGCAATGCTATCCCCTGCTAGGCTAGCCCCAGCCGGGTTTACCACTGTTTACTGCCACTCCGCCAACCACTTCTCTGCTCACTCCTCAGGGCTTTGTTATCGAGCTGCTGTTAACGCTGGAATCGGGCATCGACACGCTTGCAGACACGGTGAAGAACTACGACCTCCTCACAGCCTTGGCACAGTAGGTCCCATCCTCCTCATCATGTTTTAAATCAACAGCTAGAAGACCATTGACCTCAGTGCAGGATAGCCTGAGGGTTTTTAAATCTAAGCCTAAGGTTCTATATATATATATATATATATATATATATATATACCGGTATATATTTTTTAGCAGACTACCCGTATGCATGCTTGAGCAAGATGGCCTCACCCCTACCTGCTCCTTTATGACCTGTAGTCGATGTGGATAAAAGTGTCTGCTAAATGGTTAATGTTTAACCCAATCGACTCGAGACATTTTATATATTTTCATGACGGTGGTTTCTCTCCCAGGACCGCGGGCCATGACCCCCTGTTGGGCGCCAAGTTTGCGGCCAACCGGAAGAGCACGGGACAGCTGAACCTCAACAGCGGCGGCCTGTTCCACCACCACGTGCATGCGCACGCACGCAGCAACTCCCTCCGCGCCAGCCAGATGTGCGAACGAAAGGGCGACCGCCGGCGCAGCAACACCCTGGACGTCGCCGACCGCCTCGGCGGTAGCCACGGCAACCTGGCCCGCACGCGGAGCCTCTCGTCACTACGGGAGGGCGGCGGGGGCGGAGGGGGGGGCCCGGGAGGACGCAACGGGGGTGAGGCCCCGCCCCCCGTGGACCCCTCCAACCTGATGGCCACGGTGTTCTGGATCGCCACGTCGCTGCTGGAGTCGGACTATGAGTTTGAGTACCTGCTGGCCCTGCGGCTGCTCAACAAGCTGCTGGGCCAGCTGCCCCTGGACCGGGCCGACAGCCGCGAGCGCCTGGAGCAGGTCCTGGCCAAGCTCAAGTGGTACAGCTACCCCGGCCTGCTGCAGCTCTTCCTCAAGGGCTTCACCTCGGCCTCCACCCAGGAGCTCAGCATCCACCTGCTCAGCAAGCTCATCAGCGTGTCCCGACACAAGCTGGTCGACCCCACGCAGCTGGCAGGTAAACAACAGTGATGAGGAACGCTGATGAAAAGTGTATGTCGTAAACAATGTGGATAATGAGATGCAACGCTAGGTGAATTATTAGTGATATGGGCTGTCTCTTATTCAGTTGAAAAGCTCTTTCTAATAGTCATGTTTTTTTTGATTCTCACACACGCAACAGAATCACATCTAGCACCACTCGGATTCAAAATGCATAAATCCAATCAGTTTAAGTTAACCTCCTCCTCCGTACCTGCCGGTTCCTCTTTGTTTCTTCAAGGCTTCCCCCTCAACATCCTGTGCCTGCTGCCTCACCTCATCCAGCACTTTGACAGCCCCACGCCCTTCTGCAAGGAGACAGCAGAGCGCATCGCCAAGGTGTGTGCCGAGGAGAAGTCCCCCACGCTGGCTAACCTGGCCCACATGATGAGCCTGTATAGCACGCGCAGCTACTCCCGAGACTCCACCAACTGGATCAACGTGGTGTGTCGCTACGTGCACGACTCCTTCGCCGACATCACCTTCAACCTGGTCACCTACCTGGCCGAGGTGAGCAGGCCGCCGATTAGTATACACCTGTCTGCACCTGAGGTCACATCGGTAGCTTGGCATCGCACCTGTACACCTTAGCACCTGTACCTTGTGTATATAGCTCCACCGGTACGTTAATGTCTCACCTTTCCAAGTGTATCATAATGTCTGTGTACTTCTAAACCTGTACCATAACGTCACACTTGAAACTCCTTGTGGTACTGAAAGATCAAACTGGAATGAATTTGTCTTCTTTTTTTTTCATCTCTCTCACATCAGCTGCTGGAGAAAGGACTTCCCAGCATGCAACAGTCGTTGCTCCAGATCATTTACAGCCTGCTGAGTCACATCGACCTATCAGCGGCACCCGTCAAACAGTTCAACCTGGAGATCATGAAGATCATCGGGAAATATGTCCAGGTGAGCCCTCCCAGTGTTCTGACGGATAAGAGCAGAACTTTACTCTGTTGTAAAGAGTTAGAGAAAGAAAGACAGACATAGTTCCTCATCTGGGGGACCAGAGGATCCGTCTGTTTTGATGAAGCCAGTTTGATCAACCATAATTAAGAAATTCAATAAGCTGTAGCTACAGTGTATTAATTTGTGGATACATGACGTTCCGAAACTATACATAAGAACAAAAACAGAAAAATGTACAGTTAATATACAAACTATAACCAAGCCAAACCCAGCCAAAAGGTTCTGTCTTTGAAACCAAATGTCTGCTGTCTACCTGATTAATTGTTTAGTGAGGCAAACGTAGGTAAAGGACACTTTGCCAAATGGCAATGCCCAGAAGGACCCTACAACTGTTACCCCACTAGTGAAGCGTAATGGAGGAATTGGCTTGTCTTGACACATTTCCCCGCTCTGTAGAAGCCTTTTACCAGCCCACTCACTGGCCCCAGCCTCAGGCTAGCTCTCCACCAACACACTCTCTATCAAACCTGCTTTTGTGTGCATGCATGCACACAAGTGTGTACTGTGAGCAGCCTCTATAGAGGAATGTAGGTCGCTACGACGTAGTAGTAGTTCAATGAAATAAGGACTGGCCTTCAATTCATGCAGAAAACGCATGATCTCTCCTACTCGCATATTTGTAAAACTCCTACACGTTTTTGTGTGTGTGTTTCTGTGTCTATGCATCTTAATTCATGTGTGTCTGTTGATGCATGTGCATCTGTGTCTATGTGTTTGTATTCACGCTTGTGTGTGCCGGTTTACGTCTGCGTGTCCATCCCCGCCTCCAGAGTCCATACTGGAAGGAGGCCCAGAACATCCTGAAGCTGGTGGTTTCTCGCTCCGCCAGCCTGGTGGTCCCAGACGAGATGCAGCGTTCCTACAGCGGCGAGTCGTCGGGCTCCCCCGAGGTGGCCTTCACGCGCATCTTCAACCACACCTCCAAGGAGCTGCCGGGGAAGACGCTGGACTTCCACTTCGACATCTCCGAGGTCAGAGCCCGCTCTCTGGACTGCTTAGCCTTCTGTTGTTTTTTAATACACACTCGTTTTCAGGGCTGCTGCCGAGACTTCTCCTCTGCTCGGGTTAGGTCGTGCACGTTAATTGCGGTGGGGGTGGTAGATATCTGGTGTTTTTTACATCAAGATACAGCTTTAAGTGTTTGTGTTCTTTCCCTCTTGGACACGGAATACTCCTATAGAAGGGTACAGTAGAGTTCATCTTTCTCTTTTTTTATTAGCATTTGTGAAAAGTGTCATGAGCTATTTGGTCACATCACATCAATATTACCTATGTTTGGAGTAATGTTTTCTGTTTTACTTAATGCTGGAACAAAGATGGCGTAAAGGAGAGTGGTTGTTAATGAGCTGTTGATGTGTGGGTTTTGGTATAAAATAATAGCGTACAACAGAATGCGATGTTGACGTGTGATTGGAATGAAACATACTATTGTACAAGAGAATGGGATGTTGATGTGATTGTGATGAAACATACTATTGTACAACAGAATGGGATGTTGATGTGATTGTGATGAACCATACTATTGAACAGTAGAAAGGGATCTTGACGTGTGTTTTCATTGGTCACTCCAGACGCCCATCATAGGACATAAGTATGGGGACCAACGCACGCCTGCGGGCCGCATTGGGAAGCAGCAGGTGATCGCGGTGACAAGGAGCACCTCGTCTACCTCGTCAGGGTCTAACTCCAACGGCCTGGTTCCCGTCAGCTGGAAGAGGCCCCAGCTCTCTCAGGTAACCACGGTGATACTGGAGTTACAATCCATGACGATCAACTACCAGGTAGCCATGGTGACCCACTTGGCGATGGGGTGACCATGGTGTCGAGCCTGACGATCAGGGAAACAGTGACACTCCTAAGGAGTGGGTAAATTGCTTTACTCTTGCCAAGCAGGTTACCCTAATGATACACCTGAGGACCAGGTAACCATAGAGACAGCCTGTACATGTAGGACTGGTTAACATAGTGACACACCGTGCGTTGAGGTAATAGTAGCGACACACATGGATGGCAGGTAAATATAGCGTCACTCCTGCGGGCAGGTAAATATAGCATCACATCAGGTTTGCAGGTTACTATAGAGACACGTTATGGTAATCATTTGCACACACCTTGGAAGAGGTGTGTTCGGTAACAATCGAGATACCTGACTTTCAGCCAATGGGTCAGGATGTGCAGAATGGTGTCTTACTGTGATCTATTTCTGTTGTTCTTTAACGTTCTAGTGTGTAATTTCCTGTCAACGTTATAATTTCAGAGGAGGACTCGGGAGAAGCTGATGAATGTGTTGTCGCTGTGCGGTCCCGAGTCAGGAATCCCCAAAAATCCCTCTGTAAGACTCCTCTCCTAATCTGAGCCCAGAGCCTCAGTCCACACCTCCACAGACCACCACAGACCTCAATCTACACACACATGCGATTGCCTGCCGTTTGTAACGTTAGTCTTGTGCAACTCTGTGTTTGATCGTGTCTGCCCCGGTGCGTGGGCCCAGGTGGTGTTCTCCTCCAGCGAGGACCTGGACTGTGGGGAGCAGCAGAGCAGCCTGATCCCCACGGTGGAGGAGGTGGTGCAGGAGGAGGAGGGGCAGGGAGAGGACGCCGGCAGCGAACAGCAGTTTGGCGTCTTCAAGGACTTTGACTTCCTTGACGTGGAGCTAGAGGACACAGAGGTGAGCGTTCAAGAGAACTACAAACATGGAGGACAGCGCTTGCCAAGATACTGGCTTGATGCTCAGTGCAGGGGTTAATAAACTATAGGGGTGAGACTTTATACTGACCAGATACTCTTGGATACACATAGACACACGGGTATACCATTAGATATACTCTCATATACTCACATACTCTTCAATACACTTAAATGCACTCCTGTACTCTGATGCACTCACACTATTCAGTGTGTTATCAATACAGAGTTCAAGCTTGGAAATGTGTTTTGATATAATACATTTCAGTAAGGATACCTTTTATAAGTGTTCTATTGACAGGAAGTAAAAAGTTTTGAACTGCGACTTATTTCTGTTACCTTTTTAACAAAGTGCTCTTGTAGCGTTCTGTCTTTGTATTGTTTTCTTGTCTGGCCATATTTTTACGTTACAATGTTTCATCCGATCTCTCGTCTTCTGTGTTTAGGACTCAAACGACTCACAAAGTTAGTAGAGGAAAACAAAGGTTTTGTTCTGTGTCCTGTATGTCTCTCCGTCTCTAACAAGCCATAGTCTTCTAACCCGCCTCTCTCACCTTTCTTCTTCTTTTGCTACAAGGAGTTGCAGGTAAGTCTGAGTAGTGCCCCCTGGGGTTGGCCTGTTAACCTCCCTGTCTTGTGACTGTTTCGTGTCGTACAGCTCCTTCAGTAGAAACCACTGCTCCTTTGAATCGTCCTCCGACTCCTTTGGTTATCATGTTGAGTCGTTGATTCCAGAAGTTTGCTTTCAGTGCCATCAGGATATCCGGTTAGAGCCCTGAAGTAATATAAGATGTACTTTAGTAATGCAAGACAGGTTGAATCTACTTGTCGCAGCAGAAGTACAGCAGAAGTACAGATGATAAATAGATTATTAGAATATGAATACAAATATGACTATGAGAGTATGAAAAAGTTTTTATCTGACTTTATCGACACTGTATTTATTCACATATATGGTTATTTGTTTGTAACGTGTGTTTTTGTCCCTCTCCATTCGTGCGTGTATATGTATTTACTTGTGTTATTGCCGACTCCCCTTGTGGTCCCTGTCGTGCGTGGCGCCCCTCTAACCTGCTGTTCCCCGCGGCGCCCTGCAGGGGGAGAGCATGGACAACTTTAACTGGGGCGTGCGGCGCCGCTCACTGGACAGCATGGACAAGGGCGACACGCCGTCGCTGCAGGAGTGCCAGTACACGGGCAGCACGCCCAGCCTCAACCTCACCAACCAGGAGGACACAGACGAGTCGTCAGAGGAGGAGGTACTGAGTGCTAGCCAGATTCTCACTCGCGCCAACCTCGTAAGTCCTCTCCATCTACACAAATTCAGCCCACCCCCCCCCCGCCCCCGACCCCCGCCCTGCCCTATCTATGCCGCCCCCCTGCCCACTGACCCCCGCCACGCTCCTCTCTCAGAAGGCTGGCATGGTGTGTGTGCGTGGGTGTCGGGTTATGGCTGTGTGTGTGTGTGGGGACTTGCGCTGAGCTGAGCCTCAATGGGTCAGAGGCTATCTGCTTGCTTCCTGGCTGGTGAGAGACACACCCCCTTCCACCTCCTCTGTCCCCTTAGTCCCCAGTGCAACATTACTGTTGATGTGCACACTCTACCATTAGGTAAGTACAGGCTACAGCCTAGGACAGTGTACAGTATAGAACCAGTTATGTCCTGTATGGAATAGTACTGACCTACTAACTTGGTTTTATAGTATGGTATGCTGAGATCATTCAGATCAATCCTAAAACCAAGTCGAACTGACTGCAAGCTGTTCTACTTGGACACTTAATTGGCCAAAGGAATCCCGCCCCGAAATTCGAGTCGACGTACGGGATTGTATAAAGAGGTTGACGATCATCATAGCCCCGGCCATAGGCAGGGGCTGTAAAGAATATGTATCTTTACTAATAATTGAAAGAGACCTTCAGCTTTAGATATGCGACATATGCAATTTATTGTCAATTTAAGACAAAGTGACAAATTTACAGCATGGTTCTCTGCCTTTCGTTAATTTTAGGTTCTAAGTTATTTGGCTGCTTCTCTCTTAACCACACCCTGCTTTGCACTGTTTGTAGGAATCTGTTTTCTTTCTGGATGTAGTGCTGCTTCAGTCCTCTTGACGCCCTTATTTTCCAATATATTTCTCTACTTACTTCCTGCTCTGTTGTGCATCTTGAGAATGAGCCTAACTCCCTAAAACTCCTCTTATCCACCCCCTTTATCACATTCAGCATGCCTTGTGTGACATTAGAGCATTGGAAGAGCCTTTAGAAATTGATTAACTACTACTATCTTGACCATTGCACAATTTCACTTAATGTTTTTGCCTTGCTGAATTTTAGACCAAAATTATCTAACCTATGTTATCTTAACTTATTATCTTTTGACATATATACACATATATATACATGGATGAATCGTTAGATGCATGCATAATGAAAGTGACCAGAGAAAAGGAGCCTGGTGCTTGACAGTTTAGTAGCCTGCTCCTCAGACCTCTGACAAAACGCAAGCAGGGCCGTGTAGCAGTTGAATACATTTTATATATGAAGTGGGTTTAATTTAAAAAAAATACGGGGGAGTATTTTGTGTCGTCTGTCCGTCTCCCTCTCGGGGCGAGCGCTGAGCAGACGATGCTTATCTGGTGTCATTTCCTGAACAGCTGAACAGCGACTCGGCCACGGACGACGCCACCTCCAACCACGTGGACTCCCTCCTGCAGTCCCAGGAGTCATGCAGCAGCGTGCTCCCCGAGGACGTAGGCTGCCCCTTGCCCTCCCTCCCCTCCCACCCGTCCCTTCCTCGGCTGGACAGCCCCGCCCTGGACCGTCCCGTGCTGGAGAGGGCCCATTCAGACAGCGCCAGCAGCCAGCTGCCTGAGGTGCGGACAATCGGGATCAGTAATACGCTGTGGTGCTCGGGCGCTTTCTAGTCTCTGGCGGCATGCTCTCTGCTCGGGCTGTGGGGTTATAGGGGTTTCTTGCCTGTGTCCTCTCCTCCGCCTGTCTCTCCTCCTTGCTCTCTCTGTCTTTCTGTCTGCCATGATGGGTTTCTGATGGGATGCATGACGCTGGTGTTTAGGTGTATCCAACTGTCTGTCTGGAAGTGTGTCTGTGTGTGTGATGGGGCGAGCAATACAGCAGGCTTGTGTTGCCGCTTCTGTGTGTGTGTGTGTGTGTGTGTGTGTGTGTGTGTGTGTGTGTGTGTGTGTGTGTGTGTGTGTGTGTGTGTGTGTGTGTGTGTGTGTGTGTGTGTGTGTGTGTGTGTGTGTGTGTGTGTGTGGGGGGAGGGTAGGGTGCGTATATGTGTGGCTGCTCTGCTTTGGGTTTTGGGTCGGCGTGGGGCTTCATCCTCCAGCTCTGTATTTCTTATGGGTTTTCTTTGTGGGGTGCGCTTGTTTTGATTCGGGGAGAGATCATAGTGCAAAAAAACAAAAAAAAACAAGCGCTCACCTCAGGTCAGCTGTTACTGCTCACTAATAATTCCCACCTCCGAGCCGAGAGCTCCAAACATCTAACCCCTCCCCTACGATGCCGTCACCTTCAACCCACCGTCATGTGAGTACCACTGCATTAAACTCCAGTCGGTTCTTCAAAGTGTAATCAGGACTAGACTGGAGCACACCACCTGATTAAAGGGAAGGCGTTGATGTTGTTGGCATGATTTGTGAGGGCATTAAGGGGCTAAGGCCACTCCTTTGATCAGCTAACCACTTAAGCGTCACCTGCTAACCGCTCTCTTGCTTCCCACTAACACCGGTGACTCGTGTGCTCTCCTTGATGTGCGTTTGTCAGCGAAGCGACCTCGGGTCACGCCTGAGGCGCCCATTCTCTGACCTCACCTGGGTAACATCATGCATCTCCTGACTCATAGCTGATGGGGACCACGTGGTTGCCATCCCTCTGCGTTAGCCCAGGCATGGTCTCATTGGGGAAAACAATGGCTTGGCTCCTAGCAGACGGCTAGCTGCGTGGAGCGGGCCAAGATCTGGCAAGCAGCCTCAATGTCATCTGGAGGACATCTCCTCCATCACTGGCCCCCAGCTCTTAGTTTAATGAGCATCAGATAAAAGCATCAATAGTCTTAGTCACCCCGCCCCACCTCCCGCACGCCCACGCCTGGTCCTCCCCCCACTATCAGACCGGCAACGCTCCTGAAAGCTTTCCGGGACGGCTGGCACACTGCCATATACCCCTCTTTGCATTGGTCTCTCTTCAGTTAAAACAAAAATGAAAACAAGGGGACATGAATGTGTTCGGTTGGGGCCTCGCTGTGTGGTTCCATTAAATACCCGCCGCTCCCCCTTGACATTTCATCCTCCCGGACACTTTCCGTGATGGGGTTTAATCTGTTCTCCACAACCTGCGTCATTCACCGTAACCGCCGGGTTACCGTGGTCTGATGTAATTCAGCATCCCCCGCTCCCCCTGCCCTCTGGGTTGCTTTAGTCATCGATTTTTACACAATTCTAACGTCAACCTCTTTAGCCGTTGCAGGGAAACCCAATTACCACACAGCCATGTTTTCTTTTTTGCTGACGCAGTGCAAAAAGCGTGGGTTTACTTAGGGGAGGAATTCATTTCTCACGCGTGTGCCATAAATCAGTGGCTTATCGGCCGTAGAGGCGGAAAAGTGCACAACTAGCGCCGTCCCATTCTCCCGGTGGTCTTCCGTATGCTAAGGGCCTGTCATGGCTGATGTGGTGGGTGGTTTACGAGGGGTCGGGTCACATCCCTATCGGCACCCAAGTGATGGACGGTTATTAGCCCTCTATTTGTTCTATAGTTCCTATGGTTCTCGCATGGGATACATTTTCTTCAACGAGCCACTCTGAGAAAGTGTCTTTGTTAATGGAACGGGTCGATCTTTCGGTATACAGGTTCTGCCAATCTGACGCTAATAAGATCCTTTGTGTCTGGTGTATACATGCGAGTACAATGAGCCTAGTGTTTGGTTTGAATGGGATTTTGTGTTTAGTTAAACCTGCACTATGCAAGTCTTTCCATTTGAAGCCTCTAGTGAGTGGTCGCTGCAGTTCCAGCTGGTTCATTTTGAGACATCACTGTCGTCTGACATTTTCCCGGCGTGGGGCAATAGTGGTGGGGGGCAACCAGAATGAAGTGTTATAGTCATGGAGTCACATAAGTCCTTTTTCCATCAGATTTTCAAGCAAATTAACTCTTAAAGCGAATTAATTTGTAGCGACATAAGAACCGCCTAAACGGTTTTCCATCGACAGAATGATTATAGCGAAATTATAATTGTGTCACAATGCCCCGTGTTGAAGCGCATTTTTCTGACCCGCTAGATGATTTTCCATCAACAATGCGCATGCGCGACATTCTATATCGCTTCAGCCGTTTTCCATTACTTTTATGTCGCTAGAACTTTCCCAAGACCACCTCTGCAGAGCGAATTAACTTAGTGCGACAAAATCGGCGTTAGAGCGATATAACCCTTTTTCCATCACATGTCGCACTAACTTTTGATGCGCATCATTTTAAAGCGCATTATCTTTTTGATGGAAAAAGGACTAATGTGCAAGTGTGAAGTACAAATATAAAACTTTTTATACAAGAGGCTTTTTGACACCTCTTGCTCCTGTCTGGCTCTGGTTTCAGGACGCCGTCAGCATGACCGCCGCGGACGAGCTCAGTAGCAGCGTGAGCGAAGACACGGGGTTTTGCAGTGCCCCCCCGCTGCCCTCTGACCCCCTGGATCTCTGCGACCTCCCGGACTCGCAGGACCCCCAGGACGAGCTGGACCCGGCCCCCCCTCCCACGCCGGCCCATGACACTCCGCCGGGGGGGTACCTGTGTGAGGACGAGCCCCACCGGGCGCTGCCGCTGCCCATGGCCCTGACGCCGCTCCCGTCTCTGCCCGACAGCCCCTGCGGCTCAGTGTGTGAGGAGGACGTGACCCTGGCCTTGAAAGAGCTGGACGAGCGCTGTGAGGAGGAGGAGGCCGACTTCTCAGACATGTCCAGGTGAGCGCAGCGAGGAGGTCCTCGTGAAGAAGTACTAGAGTCAGGAACTCAGGGAGCAAGGCTTAAAGGCCGTCGTCAGCACGCGGCCTTTGCACCTCATACAGCATCGCTGTGATGCTATTGGTTAACTTTCTAAAGTAATTTGTAGAGCAACACCTTGATGCTATTGGTTTACTTTCTAAAGTACTTTGTAGAGCAGCGCCTTGATGCTATTGGTTAACTTTCTAAAGTACTTTGTAGAGCAGCTCCTTGATGCTATTGGTTTACTTTCTAAAGTACTTTGTAGAGCAGCGCCTTGATGCTATTGGTTAACTTTCTAAAGTACTTTGTAGAGCAATGCCTTGATGCTATTGGTTAAATCTCTCAAGTACTTTGTAGAGCAGCGACCTCGATGCTATTGACTAACTTTCTCTAGTACTTTATAGAACAACGCCTTGATGCTATTTGGCTAACTTTCAAATTCTTTGTGGCGCATCACCTTGATGCTATTGGTTAACTTTCTCATGTACTTTCTAGAGCAACGCCTTGATGCTATAGGTTAACTTTCTCAAGTACCTTGTAGGGCAGGTATGGGCAACTGGCGGCCCGCGGGCCGCATACGGCCCGCATCCTCACTCAGTCAGGCCTGCACATAATTTAAAAACAAAATAATAATAATAAGTGATCGAGTTACAGAAAACTCGATCAAGAAAGATGAGAAGAATTCATAGAATTCAAAGGCAAACCCATGCATCTAGTTTGCTTAGAAACAATATCAGTCAATAAAGATATCCACTTAAGTCGCCACTACAACTACTACAACTGCAATGAATATCATGCTTGTTGGGTTTGAGTTCATTGAGTTGTTGCATTTAATGTTGGGCCACGGGTTTTCAGTTTTGTGACATTGAATGATGATGTATGTGAGCCCTTTGCACTGCTAAAAATACTGACCATTCATGTGGCTGTTTGAGCATGGAAAACATGAAATGAATGTATGTTGGTTCAATTAACATACCGTACATAGGTTATGATTCTGGAAGTTTTTTTTAGGTAGTGGCCATCCCCAAAATGCACCAGAATACAGGAAATCATATCTACCAAATTCTAAATTGTAGGAGCAAAATAGGGCATCGCCTTGATGCTATTGGCTAACTTTCTCAAGTACTTTGTAAAGTCATGCCCTTATGCTATTGGTCAACTTTCAAGTACTTTGTAGAGCAACGTCTTGGTGCGATTTATCAACTTTCTCAAGTACTTTGTAGAGCAATGCCTTGATGCTATCGGTTAACTTTCTCAAGGCTTTGGCTTTGTTTACTAAGCAATTAAGCACTTTGGGAAAACTTTTTACAGTTTTGCAGAGCAATGCCTTAAGGTCATTGGTTAAGTTTCAGTGTCTCATAAAGCAACAGATTTAGACAAAGCTGTCTCGTGTTAAGGCTTTCGGGTAAGCAACGTGTTAAGGCTTTCAGGTATGTTTCTTAGGTCTTTATCGACCCGAGAAAGTGCTTCAACCAGCAGTGCTTTTCGGACATTACCAAGCTGCCTGAGGCCCTCATAAAGAAATTCATTCAATCCATCACTTCAGGGCCCTTGGTAAGCTGTCTCAGGTCCTCATAGTGCAATGTTTAAGTCAAATCCATCAGCAATACTTTTAGACCATTGGTCAGCTGTTCACTAATGATCTTGGGTGAGGTTCTGAAATCCCACCAGTTGGGATGGGCTGGTGTTTGAGTGTGAACGCTGAGATTCGTGATAAGATACTTCACACTGTGCTCTTTTGGGGTTTGTCCGAAACAAACCCCTCTAAAAGTGGTGTGGTGACACGGGGCAGCCCTGTCTGGTTCCTCTCCCGGGAGCAGCAGGCCTAAGTTTGAAGGTTGTCCGGAAAGCTCCTCCTGAAGGTGGGCCAACAGAGACTGGAGGACAATGAGCCCAGCCAGGGACACAAATCAAACTGTGAACCGCTCTGCAGAAAGGAGTTCTGCCAAACCCTTAAAAACGAACACCAGGCTCAGCAAGTTGTCTAACACATAATGAAGCAACTTTAGAAGGAAGGATTTTTTGCTTCATACCTCTTTCACTTATTTTATGCAAATTGGATTTAGTACCTAATATTTCAAATATTAATGTCAAATAACAAAATGAGTGTGGTGGTCGAGTATGGTGGTTGTCAATTGTTTACGAAAGAGTGTTGGGTATTCAGTTTCTGTCTGAGTTGAACTATTAAGCTGAGGATGCGTGTACAAACATAACCTGAGAAGCATTTGGCCTCCTTTGAGAAAGGGTTTGTTCCAGCAAGTTGCATTAGAAACATACAGGAAGTCCTGATGTAACAGGGATTTTCGCATTTAAATGCACCACCACAGTTAAACACTAAAGTCCTTCACTGAGTGGAGAGGGAAGGGGGCTGGGAGGACTTCAATAAAAGGGATGTCTGAAAGTAAAGTGTTTATGTGCCAAGAACGAAAGGGATTGAGTGTGAGGGAGCGAGCTTGGGGCCTAGCTGTTATCCAGCTAGTTTATCGTGTAAGTGTGTGTGTAGCAGTGAGGTTCTCTACACACTCCTTGCACTGCTGTGTGGGACGGTAGCATCGCGCTTTTGCAGTTTGCCATCGCAGCGCTATCGTGCTGCAGAGCACAGAACGAGAAACAGAGAGCAAGAGACACGGAGCAAAAGAGAGAGAGTTCTGTTTGAGGTGAGGATGAGGACAGAAACAGTGACTGCTACAGCGCTCGGCACCACTGGCTTTCGCTACTTCTACTCTGTCTGCTTCTTCAGGCTCTTTGGTCCCACTGGCCTGTGAGTATCTTGGGAGTCGGAGAGAGGAACGCGGGCATTTGCATGCTAAATTGCTAATAACTCAGTGTGTTGTTTTTCTGCCGGGGCACTGCAGTAGAATAGAGCTTAAAATAGACTGCAGGGAGAGAAGGGAAGGGAGGGGGAGAGAGTAGCAGCAGGAGATCGGGGGGGAGGGGGGAGAGCAACATGTGCATTTGTTTTGCTGTTAGCTTTGTTCTCCATTAGCTCTGTGTTAGCTATAGGGTTAGCACTGTACTCTGTTAGTGACACGCTCCCTCTGTTAGCATTGTTCTCCTTGTTAGCTCAGCGTTAGCTCTAAGTTAGCTTTACTTTTAGCTCTGTGTAAGCTTTACTATGCATCATCTTTGAGGTTTATTTTAGCTATGCTCCCAGTGTTATCTCTTTGTTATCGCTGTTAGCGTTGTCTTGGCTCTGTGCTTCCTGTGTTTGATCCGCTGTAGCTTTTAGAGCTGTGTTAGCTCTGCGTCAGCTCTGTGGCAGCACTTTGTTAGCGCAGTGAAAGTTCTCTTAGCCCTTTCTTAATGCTGTCGTGCTTCCTGTGTGTTCTGTAGTCAAGATGACTGTGAGACGGAGGGCTTCCCAGAGATCCAGCCCTCTCCGCCCCCCTCGCCTTTCCTCTCGGCCATCTTGGCCGCCTTCCAACCCGTCGCCTATGACAACGAGGAGGACGCCTGGCGTTGCCACGTCAACCAGATGTTGTCCGACACCGACGGCTCCTCTGCCGTTTACACATTCCACGTGTTCTCTCGACTCTTCCAGGTGAGAGGAGGTTGGAGTGTGTGTGTTTGTATTGTTTATTGTCTGTTATGTTTTTGTATTCTGTCCTTAGCCCCATGTCTTTGGGCAGGTAGTGATTGTTGTTGTTTATTATTGTTGTCTACCACAGAACATCCAGAGGAAGTTTGGCTCCATCACCCACTCGGCAGTCAGGTTCCTAGGGGAGCGGCTCCAGCGAATGGGCAACCAGTTCCTCAGCTCCCTTGAAGTCATGACCTCTCACTCCAACTGTCCCACCGTGCTGCTGGATGCCGAGACGGTGAGACTACAAAACAAAGGCAGAACACCTGCTCTTTTATTTGTTTGTTTTTTAACTCAAATAACAAAATGGTTGAGTCTTAGAGTACTGCAACACTGTCATTCATTTATTCGGCTTTCTTTGAGTGCACCGGTTCAAAATAGGTTGTACAAGACGCAAGTTCTTCTCTTCAACACAGCCTCAATCTTATGTTTTATCCCTTTCAGTTACTGAAGCCTGGAGCATAATGGGAATTGTACTTTGATCATTCCACGTGATGTATTACTGTAGAAGTTTAAGGAGCTACAGAAAGCTTAATTTAGTGATTTGTATCCTAAGATGCATTTTGTCTCCTCTGTCCTATCTCCTGCCTCCTATATTCTGTCTCCTCTGTCCTGTCTCCCGTGGGTGCAGCTGTTGTCCTGTGGCCTTCTGGAGACGTTGAAGTTCAGTGTGCTTGAGCTGCAGGAGCATCTGGACACCTATAACGGCAAGAGAGAGGCTGCTGAGCAGGTGAGCACCTTCATACTCTTCTCATCCTCGTCTTCCTCCTCAGTCACCCATCACTGTCCGTCCTTGAATGTAAATAAAGCGTTGAAGAATATTAGAAAAAAGCCGTCTGTCTGGTCCAGTGGTCTGTTTGTCTCTCTGAGCTGTCTCTGATTGAAAGTCCGTCCGGGTGTGGCAGAGTTATCATCATACTACGTCAGATGCATGACTCCTGCCTGGCAGATAAAAATAGTGCTCTGCTGCTAAACGAGTTATGGAGGCCTGGTGGTGGTGGTGGTGGGTGCTAGAGGGGGCGGTGAGATTGCAAAGGCTGCTGGGATGCGGGGAGACTAATTGAATGAGGCAGTGCCAGTCCTGAGGGCCGCCCTCCTCCCAACTACCTCCTCCTCCACACTACCTCCCTCTCCCCACTATCTTCTGAGACCCTCCCCCGCCGCTGCAATGTAGCAGACCTCCTTTAATTCGCTAAGTACAACACTTTTATTAAATCTAGCCCTGCCCCCTCCTAGCAGTTTTACACACACACCACGGACATACACGCACCACGCTACACACACATGATGGGGGAAGGGGAACTTTTCTTGAACTCACTGTTATTGGCTTCTCTCCCTCTCTCGTCCTGCTCTCCCTCTCTCTCTCTAATCCTGCTACTCTCTTTATCTCCCTGCTTCTCTCGGTGCGTCTTTGCTATCTATCTTTCCCTCTCTCCATCTCTTTCACTCTGGTCAATCTTTTTCTAACCTATCTCCATCCAACTCTCCATCTTCTCATCTCCCTCCCTTTGCCTCTTATCTATTCCATCTCTCGGTATCCTTTTCTCTCTATCTCCTCTTTCTGACTCTCTATCCCATCTCTCTCTCTCTCTCTCTCTCTCTCTGTCTCTGCCTCTCTCTCTGCCTCTCTCTCTCTCTGCCTCTCTCTGTCTCTCTCTGTCTCTCTCTGTCTCTCTCTCTCTCTCTCTGCCTCTCTGCCTCTCTCTCTCTGCCTCTCTCTCTCTGCCTCTCTCTCTCTGCCTCTCTCTGCCTCTCTCTTGCTCTCTCCATCTCCTCACTTTCTCTTTCTGTCCCCATCCCCATTATTATCCCCCCTTCATGTCCATCTCTTCTTTTCATCCCTCTATGTCCATCCTATGTCTTTCCCTTTCCCTATTTCTCCCTTTCTCATATCTCTGTCTCCCCTTTTGCCCCTCTCTCCTCCATTGCTCTGTTTCTCCCTCTGTACCTCTCCTGATCTCCAGTGGCTGGAGAACTGCAGGAAGACGTTTGGAGATAAAGATGGCTGCCAGCGGGGGAACACCCAGGCCCAGGTAGGGACCGCAGCCCACCAAGTTGCATCACATGTCCAACAGACTTCAAAAGACAACTCTAGTTTCAGTGCTTGAATAAAGACCTAATTTGAATCAAGATGTTATTAAAATAAAATCCACATCAATATTTAATAACGGCTTCAAATAAAGACCTAAAGCCCTGAGTACCTGATTTGAATAAATGCCTAATTTAAATAAGATCGCCCCTGCCAAATATCTTGTTTTGTCCGAGGCCTAATTGATCATCATTTCCAGGAAGACAACAGGAAATGACAGAATAATCCAATTGGGGCTCAGGCTGAGGGTTACAGAGTCCAAACAGAGGGGTGATGGCCCAGGCTGCCTTACTGTTATCTTATTGCTCGCATCTTTAAGCTGTCACTTTAGCCAAGAGCTGGCATACGACAGACTGCTGTAAGATAGATGTACATCTAGGGGATGATTAGACTTGGATACGCCTGCTGTCTTGCTGTGTCTCTCTACCCTCCCATTCTCTCCTATTGTCTTGATGTGTCTACCTCCTCTCTCCTTCTGTACATACTGTCTTGCTGTACCTGATTTTGTTCTTTTCTGATGTCTACTTGTGCCCTTGGTTCACCAGATAAGCATGAGGGGACCAGGCTTTAGCTCCTCTGCAGGCAAGAGGAATGCTAGCTAGCTTAAGAATTTTACTGGCTAGCCTTGCACTCACAAGCTTCCTGAATATTAGCTGGCTAGCATATTACTGGCTAGTTAAACACTTGTTGGCTAGCAGAGCTCTGGCTCGCCTATCACTCGCTAGCTACCTGAGCACTGCACTCTCAGAATTCTGGCTAGCTTAGTGCCAGCTGGCAGAGCACTTGCTGGCTTAAAGAGCTCTGGCTAGTAGTGTGTTAACAAGCAAAACATTTGCTGTCTAGCAAATGTCTCTGGCTAGCTAAACACTCACTGGCTTCTAGTCGTTAGCACTGCCAGCTAACCACTGGCTAGTTAATCACTTTGTTATGTGGCACGGTGCTATGTGAGCTGCTATGTTTAAGCACACTAATTCTTGATTCTTCTTCCTCTCCTGTGTTGTTTGTGGTTTTTGTTGTGTGACCTGCTCGCCTTCTTGCTTAGCACATGGAGAATCTAGCAGTAAGTGGTTCTCATACCGTGAACTCTTATCACCATAATCATTCCATTCAGACCCAACCTCTCTCACCGTATCATCTCTGGCTTCATTTGAGCGGCTGCCCAGCAGACCGGCATCCTTCTCCATCTTTATTTAACCGTGCTTCACCCTTCCCCAATGCAATCCTGCTCGAGTTCTTTAGTGGCTCTGTTAGGGCAACTGGTTGCATCAGATCCCTCTCTCACCTTCATCATCCTCCCTATCGGTGGTGGTGGGCCAGGGGTGTTGCCGTGGGTTAACCGGACTGAAGGATGAGGGAGAGCATCGCTGTTTACTTTACTTTCATCCTGCATGCGTTACTCCTCCGTCCCCATGGTTTCTTGTCATCATGTGATCCTTTATTAGATGTTTACCTGTGTTAGGAAACTGGATTATTTTGGGGTGTTTTGGTCGAAAGGACACACCTGTTGCTCACTGCTGCCCCCCTCCATGTCCTCCATGGTCACATTAACCCCTTCATCAGCTGGCCATCTTCCTCATCTGATCGCTCCCCCTACCCCTCGCTCCCTCTAATCCAGGATCCACTTCTGTCCAATCATGTCACATCTGCCTAAATCATGTGACCTTGTGAGTTCTGAGGAGTTTGTGAGTGATTTTAGAATTTACTTTCTCTCTCCCTCCACCCACCCTCTACTCTCTCTCTACAGGAGTTGGAGTTGTGTCGCCGGCTCTACAAGCTCCATTTCCAGCTGCTGCTGCTGTTCCAGGCGTACTGCAAGCTCATCAGCAGGGTAGAAACCATCAAGAGGGAGGCAGAGGTAGCCCACCGTTCACCCACCATGGATATTTCATCTGTCTCATTCCCCTCCTTACACACACTAAAATACTTTTATATGATACAAATCGTCTTACAATACTCAGAATGCAAACATTTTAGCCTGGGAATCAAAGCCCTAACCCTGAGAGCGTCCATGCATTATTCTACCAGTTGAGTCGACAACAAATCAAACCCAGAGCCTTTCAGTGTTGGTGCCGTTCTCTACCAGAGCTGGGCTGACCACAGGATCATGACTTCATGGTCCTTAATGGTTTCCAGTAAAAGCCAGAATGACACCAGCAGCTCTCTGGGTCTCGGTGTGCCGTAAATCTCTCCTGGATACCTGATTTACTGTTTACTATTCATGAGTCATTTAGCTGAAGCTTTTATCAAAGTGATTTACAGTGAATATGTATATACATGTAATTTAAAGAGCAGGTTGTTCGAGGAATGCCTCCAGGTAGACTGCAGACGGTGGGGTTCAAAACCCAGAACGTTTCAGAATGGAGCAGTGAACAGTCTAACCACGACACTGTCCTATCATCGTAACACGGCACATTCCTCACAATGTCTTTGTGAACTTCTGCATTTACAGTTTTTTTGTTCAATCCTGAACTCCTGCCATGGCAGTACATCTTGGAGCAGGAATGTAGATGGACCGATCGATCGGAGAGAGAGAGGGTTCAGTTCGTCGCTATCTAAGCCATCGCTCCCCCTCTCTGTGTTTTTATAGCTCTTGGAGGGCTCTTTAATCAGATCAAAGCTCTTTATGAGATTACATTCTCCTGGCATGGCCTTATAGGCTGGCTCTCCCAGTTAATCACTGGTCAATGCTGAGGAGAAGGGCCTCTGTGACGTCTGTCCCCACTTTAAACATGGACGCTGTTATCAGTGCATAGAAGTCAGTGTTTGTCACTGTCTTTCCCTTCCGTCTAATCAACGGTCTACCTCTCTGTCTTTCTTAATGTCTGCCTACCTATCTGTCTCTGTTGGACTTCCTGTCCGTTCATCTTTCTGCTTATGTTTTCTTATGTCTGTCTGACTTCCTGTCTGTCTCTTATCAGGTGACCAACATGTCAGATGAGCTGGCTCTTCTGGAGGGCTGTCTGAAGGAGGCGGAGACAGGAAGTGAGGGACAGGAGGTGATCTGTCTCTCGGACGACACGCAGACCAACACCGAGACGGCCATCCAGTCGCTGGTCGAGACCCTGAGAGCTAGAGACTTCACCTCTGCCCTAAACCAGGTCAAAGTCTTCAGGTAGGTCCTCCACTCAGACCTGAAATGATCTAAAATTAAACCGGAACACCATGCTTGAGCACATGTGTAGAGTTTGCTGCCACCTAAAGGTTAAAAACAATGAACATGAGCACTTATTTCTTTTTCGATTAATTCAAGCGCATAATATCCTTGCAGAATACCAAGAGAGGTTTGACACAAGATAAATGATTAACATGGATAAAAAGTAGTTTGATTATAACTATATATGCGATAACATATATATTTGGATGAATGGGCGGATGATATATATATCATTTGCTTTAGTCCTAGAAAGACCAAGAACCAAATTCTCAGTCATTTTATCCCCACAACTCTGCCGGCGATTAAAATTCGTCCTGCAGAAGGGTCTGGAGAAGAGCAATACATTACTTTCTGCTTCCGATACGTTTTTGCGGGAGCCAATCACCAAGCTGGCTTTTCCCCCTGGCACGCTATTGACAGGTTTAACACAATGACGACAGGGAAGCAACGGCAAGCAGCCAATTGCGTACAGAGTCTTTTGTACTAGGCCCGTTGATCACGCCTCTTGTGCTGAAGAAGATGACAGCAGCCTCCCCAGAACAACGTGCAAACTACGGTTGAGCTTGGTCTGACAATAGCCAGGCTCCCCCGCAATGTTAAGTGTTGTGTTGTTTGACCTCTAGATGGCAGCAAATTGACAGTGCATATAGTTGCTCTTTAATAACTCCCACACCACTGGCGACCAGAAGCAGGGCTCTAACCCCGGACCTCTCTGCCCCCCTACCAGGTCCCTCTGGCCCAGCGACATCTTCGGCAGCGACGCAGACGACGCGGTGCAGACCCTGCTGCACATCTACTTCCGCCACCATACGCTGGGGCAGACGGGCTGCCTGGCGGTGCTGGGAGGCAGCGGAGACCTCTCTCAGGCCAGCCGACGCCTCATGGAGCTCAACCTGCAGATCCGTCAGGCACTCAGCCAGGAGCAGGGACCTGCCCGCCTCACCCGGCCCTCCATGGTCAGCGTGGGGCTGTGAAACGTATCAAACGCACCCTCCCTCAACATAGACACACACTCTGATGCTCCCTGGAAGTGGGGGTGGCCCTGGGGAGAGATGGGTGGCTGAGGCCAGCTTCTGATTGGACAAGATAATAAGACTTTTACCAATAAGGGCTAACGCACGCTTGGGGGGGGGGAGGGGGGGCAGGTGGGGAAGGGGTACCTGTGATTCATCGGTCTAGGCAATGACATCACCGAGTCCCCTCCCCCTCCCCTCCCTCCCTCCTCCCCGGACTGATGCGCACTCTGCAAATTCAGCTGCAATAAAGGATGTGCCGGAGCTGACGTAGCCGGAGAAACGGACGGCGGAGACGATGCGTACACGACAGATTTTATTTTTTCTTATCTCGTTGCTTTTGGTTGAGTGGTACAGAGCAGTGTGAGCGAGCTTTGCACTGGGGGACCACCAGCTGTGTGTGTGTGTGTGTGTGTGTGTGTGTGTGTGTGTGTGTGTGTGTGTGTGTGTGTGTGTGTGTGTGTGTGTGTGTGTGTGTGTGTGTGTGTGTGTGTGTGTGTGTGTGTGTGTGTGTGTGTGTGTCGAAAGGAAGGAGAGGGATGCTGTCCTGTCCACTTCTTTAAGCAAAAGCATAAAACATTTAAAAAGAAAAAAAGAAAGGGTTTTCAAAAGCATGCTTGAAAGAGAAAGCACTGCAAGAGTATTTTTTTGGGAGAAATGTATTTTTTAGTAGTGCTACTATCCTAGGTTGTAAATGTTTGGGTATTTAACATGTAACCCCGAGGGGGGGGCGGCGCTGTGTTCCCCCTGCAGCTGTAAAAAGAGAAATATATCCGTTTATTGACCCGCGACTCTTTAACCAAATAAGTAGCTGCCTTCTAGAGACTTGTAACAGTGTGCTGTGTATTGGATACTCTGGTATACACACACCTATACATACACACATCTATACATACATACATACAAACACACACACAGAAAACTGCATTTAATTGCACACGAGTGCAGACCGGCTCCGGCTCACACGGCGGAGGAATGTGCGTAACTTATTGTACTCTGTATATATTTTAGAAGGTGTATAGTGTAAAAGCAGTATTTTTTTGTGTAATGCACTGTTAACCTGAGTGTGACCGGATTGAAGGGAGGGTACTCTACTGTTGAAGTCCAGTCACACACTTAACAAAACCTTTTCCCAAACCCTGGCTTGCTTGATGCTTGTAAACTGGGAGTCTTATTTTTTATTTTTTTGGGGAGGGGGGGTGGGGGAGGCGGGGTTTAACCAAATCTCGACCAATGAAAATGGCGACGGTGGCTTGTAGCCTCTCTCCTATTGGACGGCCGCAGCCTATCCTCGCTGAGTCCTATGCATTCCTTTTTCCACTGTGATCCTGCCCCCCCTCTCCCTCTCCCTCCCAGGGTTGTGTCAACTCCCCCCCCCCTCCCGCTCTGTCCCGGTAGTGGCAGGGGACGGTTTGCGCTCAGAGGAAGGTCCTCTCGGCACATTGTAACAATCACTGTAGTCTCCACAGAGCTTCTTGGCTTGCCTGCTAGATTTAAAAATGCTGTTATTAAAAATGGATATATTATTTACCTGGAAGAGATGCATTATATATATATATATACA
The DNA here is from genome assembly GCF_026213295.1 of Gadus chalcogrammus. NCBI lineage: Eukaryota > Metazoa > Chordata > Actinopteri > Gadiformes > Gadidae > Gadus > Gadus chalcogrammus. The sequence continues at coordinate 3,827,671 of NC_079423.1, read as the reverse complement.
CACGATTCTCAGCCTTCACTCGGGACAAATAAAATTGATAAAGTAAACATGTCCAGGTGTTGCGGCTCATTTCTACTCTGAACGGATGGACCGCTTGCGAATGCATAAGCTGTAGGCTTCTAGGACAGAGTGCAAGGTATTCAATGGATTTGTCTTTGAAACTGTTTATACTGAAGGCATTGTCCGGACACAATCATGTTTACATTAAGCCACCAGTAGTGGATAGCTGCAGGTGAGCGTCACTCAAGATGTATGCTGGATAGAGACTTCTGATGTATGCTAGTCTTATCTAGGGACACACCAGAATTGTGATGTTACTGAAAACAGGAAAAGGGCTGATTTTCTAATCGCTGATTATACCCAATAGCATAATATAACCCTTTAATAATCCAAATAACTCCACTGATAATGTGCCATGTAGTTTATTTCAAAACATTCAGCGCACAGCATCAAGACCTGAACCAAAACAAAACTCTGACATGAAATTAAGAAAATGTCACCACATATCCGAGGCAGACTTTGTTGGCAATAGGAGTTCTAGATGATGTACTTGAAGCTGAAGGTGCTGTCGCAGGACAGCCGTTTGCCCTTGCACCTGCCGCACAGATCCTGCCTGTGGGGTCGTTTGGGATCGACATGGCGCAGAGTCAACGCACACGAACATCGTGCCTTGTTGCAGATCTGGAATTGAGGTCAATGGTTAGTGGAGGATCTCGCGCATTCCATCATGTTGGGAGACTCAAGTGTCTTACATGGCATGTTATGTCTTCAACTCGGTACGGGTTGAATTCCTTTTGGCATTTTCTGCAAAACTGTTTGAAATAAACCTGGTAGGAGAAGTAGAAGTTATAGCAGGAAAACAAAAGCAAGTGCGTGTTGCGATTTCAATGCATTACCTTATTTGTGCCCTGGACGCACCAGACGTACGCGCTCTCCCACCGTAGATTACAAGCTCTGCAGTGATAATATCCGTACTTCTGTTCCAGAAACTGGACACCAGACAGTCAAGGTTTGAAGCACATTTATTAGTATACCATAATATATTAATAGTTAACTCGATCATTGTGTGTGTGTGGCCCTCACCTGAAATCTCACGCGGGCTTTGAGTTTGGAACTTTCCTTGACGGATTTGGACGCATCGGGTTTAAGCGGCTGCTTTGACTTAATGTTTTTGCGCTGGGCAGCGGTCTTCTCCTCATCCGTCTCCGCGCTGATGTTCTGATTCTCATTCTTCGTCGCCTCACCCTCCAGAAGTGGTTCTCCACTCGCCACGTCACAAGAGGTGCCCTTGTCGTCATCGGAGAGAAACGATGTAATAGATCTGTACGCGATAGGCGAGTAGACGGCGAGAGTTCGAGGGTATCGCACGCCGCCTGCGCCTTTCGGACTGCCCGGTGAACCTTGACCTTTAATGGACAGCAGGGTCCGGGGCCCAATTGCGCACTGCACCGAGGCGTCGGTCTTGGGGTTCACCTGGATGGCCACATCTTTAGTGTTGGCCTTCCTGAGGCGCGGGGTGAGCTTCGGGTTGATTTGTGATAAGATGGACCTGAGGTGCGCGCGCTGAGTGTTGTTGAACGCTTCGATGTCCGCGTGCTGGGAAATGTACTTATTGTATTTCCAACCCACATCTCGGGGCTTGTGGTACCTGCTGGCGTACGGGTTGTATGAGGAATAGAAATAGCTGTCGACTGACTCGTCACCATACGTAGCCATCTTGTTCAGCCAACAAGCTTGTGAGGCGCGTCAATATAAATGCATCAGACGAGGCTCGCGCGCCATTAGCTCTGATTACGGACAGGTGCGCTAGTTTTTGGTTTTGTTTATCTTTTTCAAATAGCCTTCCGACACAAAAAAAACACACCGGGTAACAACATGGCCCCCACCCTCGGTAGGCCGTCTGTATCGTATAGGTTTTGTTTATTCATACTCTCAATTGAATGCCATAAATCTCTTCATATATAGTTGATTTATAATATACATAACTACACATGTCATGTTCTCTCTATTATGCGCTCCTGTTCACATTATAACGAGTGTAGTTCGATAGGATAGTGGGTTGGCACTGGTTGAGGAATACGTTATTCCATAGGCCTACTCCATAAATTAAATACATAAAGTTTTCAGTTCTTCTGCAGTCTCCCGCAAACTGTGTAATTATAGGTATCCAGTAAAAAAAAAACTGCCCAAGTAGGACAGGAGATGTAGATGTAAAATATATATATATATATATATATATATATATATATATATATATATATATATATAATGTGTTGTAACTGAGGCGACTTGTTTCTCCATTCATGTTCTTGAATGTATTGATAATGTAGACAAATGCTGTAAACTTCCAGAGATAAAGATGACACTTCGCAGAAGAAAACTCTTCTATATATTCTTATGGACATCTTTGCATTGAATGTTGCACATATTTGGCAATTTTTCCGTTTAAATAGCTTATGTTATGACACACAAACACACACACACACACATCTCACGCGAGTCTCGGTATACTGCGCACGCCCGTCATCGGTCTCTCTTGCATAGCCTTGACCTCTCTATGGACACGATGGATGAGGAGGTGGACGTTGGGTTTTGGTCTCAGAACCTCACACCGGGGTGGCGTCAATGCACCCCTCCAGCCGGATAGTGTTGGGGTCACTCGACGTCACCGTGCCGTACGAGGCGTTAAAGCAGTCTTCCTCGTCGTCTTCAAACCTTTGGTACGTTATGTTCGTTCCGTCACCGCCGCCTCCCGCCACGGGGTCCGGTTTATGTAGAACCTCCTTCCGGTACATTTTATACCCAAGGATGAAAATTCCTGCCTCGGCCGCCTGGAAGAGAGCGTAGAGTAGCGGGAACATATACATGCCCCCCATAAGGTGAGGCGGGAAGGCCAACTTTAGGATGGCTGTGCACAGCTGCACGTTCTGGCACCCCGTCTCCATGGAAACAGACCTCCGGCAGTTGGGTGGCAGGCCGAACAGCGTCGCGAGGCCGTATCCCGCCGCGTAGCCGCACATGGGCATGAGCACCGCCACCACATACACGGAGGGTGGTATGGTGGAAAGCAGCTCAGGGCCCAACATGGCGCCCGTTAGGATGAAGAGCAGGATGAGCGTGACCAGCAGCGACCATAAAGACAGCTGTAAGTAAAATGAATAAAACATCACGTGACGTCAGGTAAAACCCTTCTGGATCACGACGTAGCCTACCCCACCCTCCCCTACTCGCTCTCCCTCTCCCTCTCCCTCTCAATACCTTTTATTTTGTTCAGCTGGTACAGATCAGATTGCTAGTTAATTTCCGTTATACATTGAAAGAGATGAAAATATAAATATTAAGAAAATAAAACTTAATCTTGCTGCTGAACAGACAAATATTTGGAGCACGACTGTGGTCCCAATTCAAAGTCTACACATGCATGTACAATCCACAATAGAAAACATGAGAGTAGGCCTACACGCAAAAAGTGTGCGAGGTTTACCTTCAACACGATGTCGGCTATCCGCGTGTAGCGGTAGCGCAGCGCGACCCCTAGGCCGATAGGGACCAGAGTGCTGAAGAGCGTGAGGATGATCGCCCCGAAGGGCATCAGGTTGACAACGGGCGTGTTGATCCACGCGCGGCTGTAGATCCACAGACACAGCGGCATGAGCACCAGGGCGAGCAATGTGGACGAAATGGTCATGATGATGCTTGAGGAGTGAGAGAGAGAGAGAGAGAGAGAGACCCGTGAGAGGAGAAACACACACACACCGCTTTAAAAAAAAAAAGTAACCTAAAGTTATACACATAAAACAAGTTGATAAAGAATGCTATTCTAAACAAAACATACATGTATTGAATTACATTTTTGAGACACGCGTAAAGTGGGTAGTGTGCGTAAAATCATCGTCTCTTGTGCGTAATTCGATACGTGGTTCGTTTAAAGGCGATACGTGGTTCGTTTAAAGGCAATTATCTCGTTTCAAAACTGTAGATGAAGACCTATATACTGCTTGTTTTTTTTATTATTCTAAAAGATGGGGGAAAAAACCAACAAACCCATGCGTTTCACCGTTAAGTGGGAGACGCGCATCATCTCGCGCACCCAGCCTTACCTGAGGTTCATCTCTCCGTTGACCAGGAGCGACATGATGTTGGACAGGTTGCCCCCCGGGCAGCAGCCACAGAGCAGCACGGCCATGGCCGCCACGTCGTCCAGGGAAAAGGCCAGGGCCAAGAGGAAAGCCACCAAGGGCATGATAACGAACTGGCACACCAGCGCGAGCAGAACTCCGATTGGTCTCCTGATCTGCTCCCCGAGCTGACTCACGTCCACCGTGCAGCCCAGGCCCAGCATGGTGAGGCACAGGACGAGCCCTACGAACACGTTGATGCCGTGGCTCAACGGAGAGTCCCAGAACGCAGGTACCAGGTGGTTCGGGTCCGTCGGCACCGCAGCCATCAGGTCTGCTTCGATTGCAGTCCTGAGTGCATTGATTTCTGAGAATATCGGCCAACTGGTGCCGTGGTGTGACCCCTCCATGGATAAGTCTTTCTCAATGCTGTCTAACAAAACAGATGCTTTAAAGTGTAGGGTGCCTTGAAAACGGCGCTAAAACATCCTTTTGGAACCCCGGTGATCAAGCACGCGTCCAGATATCACCTCAGCGCGCGCAGAGAGGCCGGTGACTCTCCCCCGAGGTGTCCGCTCGTAAAATGAGATTTTCCCCAGTGACGTCCTGGCTGGCCACTTTCACAAATGAGTCTCCGCGGTTGTGCATATGATTTGACGGCCCCCTGTGTCACTGGGTCTTAAGGACAGCTCGTCGTGCGGCTCCACTGGTTCCCGCGGATTGGTTCCCCCGGAGCACGCGCGTCGACGCAAGTCGGCTCACTCTTAACGGTACTTATTCTAGACTAGAGCATATGGCTTCAGATACCCTCACGCATATCGCATTTTGACCAGCACGGAAAGGAAGAGAAGTTATTGCAAATAGAGTAGGCCTATTTAAAATGTAATATAACGTTTGAGAAAATTGGAAAAATAGTAATCTGGATACTTCATAAGCCGGCCCTAGGCTATTGCCTACACACGACGGCACCTAAACTAAAACACCGCTGTTTCTTTAGATGCTACTATATGTATGATGCTCTGGGAGAAAATGAAGCAGCGGTGCGATGTTTGTCGTGGGTGAACCTTTACAGAGACACGTGACCTTTATGTGGGCGCACTGACTGTAATGATGGAGTGGCCGCTACTTTTGTTCTCTGCCCGTTCTCTCTCTTTCATGAATCTGTGTCGTTGCGGAGCATGAAAGTCTTATCTGGAGCATGTGGTCATGGAGGACAGACACAAATTCCGTCACGATAATAGCCCTACTCATACATGTTCTCATACTCATACAGAAATGATGCGAACCCTGTGAGCCCTAATAGAATCCTTCAAAAAAATTGGGTTACTATTCTGTAATGTTATTCGTTTAAACAATGCAACTTTGGACACAGGGTTGCAATCCTGTTCATACTGATCAATTTATTAATGATGCAAAAGAGGAGAAAAGAGGTTTTCAGCTTTATTTGAAATGTGGGTTCACACAGGGAATGTGAATGTCATGTTCATGGATGTAAAAAAAGTTCCATAACAAATACCATCACACAAAAGGTGTGGTGCCGTCTTTTAGTGACATTCTTTCCCACAGAGGCACCCTCACACTAATAAATAGTCATTTACATATGTCATCAGTTATAAATATGAAGGCGCAGTTTTTAACATACTTTTTTAAAGCAATTATAAATGATTAAGTTACTTAAGAAACCCAAACACAGATGCAAACAAATTAACCAAGCAAATGCAAATCATTGGCAAACTCATAGAATTGGCACAAAATAAGCCGAGCACTTTTAAAATAAAGTATAATGTAAATTATAGGCACTAGTTTGATAATATCTGGCACACCATTTACCAAATAATCATCCCTATTTTTTTAGGCAAGCCTCTGGATTTATAAAGCACAAGAGGCAATGGCCACTTTATTAAAATCTTACATTTAGTTTTTCTGAACACACTGTTCCCTCTGTCACGGCATGAATGATACACACTGCAGGCTAACAACACCACATTATAATTAATTAATTACACATTTACCGAAGTGGTGGAGAGATCAGGTCAGGGTTTCAGACTCGGAGGAAGAAAGTTAGTTGTTTGGGATAGAATTGTGGCGTGAAGTCATCCAAGACTCAGCTGAACAAACATTCCAGGTTCTCTTCAAAATGGACGCACGCTAAGACATGGCTTTGGGGAGTTAGCTTTACGTTGAGGTTTAAAAACATACATTTCTTAATGCTTTAAAGAATCTTAAAACAAATACTGATATGGATGCTTGGACATAAAAACTGCATAAATAATTTGAATAAATAATCTCTAAAAGAAGCATCTGCTTACATTCATGCTGAATTTAAGGAGAAACTCTTAGAACCAGATGCAGAGGTCCTTAATAAGACATGAAGCCCCTCCAGACCTTTTAGATAGGGTGGCTCCCCACCTAAAGACGGTGCTTCATGATTGAAGCACCGTCAGACCTTTCAGAATTGAAGAGTTATCAGCTTTAGGATACTAAAGATTTCCCATCACAAAGACATGAGAGCCATTCAGACCATTTGGATTGAGGAACACGATGAGTGGCGGAGCTGTCAGCTTTAGGTCATGAATGATTTTCCGACTGGAGAGATAAGGTAGCTCAGAGCATGAAGGCATGAGATCCATTGAGACCCTTTGGATTGATGAACTCAAGCATTGAAGCACCTTCAGATATGAAGAGCACACAGCATCAGCAAATGAACCCCTGTCAGACAGTTTCCCAGACCTGAAGCACCCTCAGACCTTCAGATATAAGAGGTATGCTCTGAGATTGAAGCACCGCCAAAACACGAGGAACCATGGAGCTCTGAGACATGGAGGAACTTCAGTCCTACACAGACCTCTCCAAACAGAACAGAGTCTAGAGTGAGAGCAAATTCAAAACGTTTAAACCTGAGGGAAAAGGAAGAAGAGGATGGGAGAGATGGAGACAGCTGGACTGGAGTCTGGGAGATGATTGCAGCCACAGAGGAAGGCGTGGGCGCCCTCTTCTGGTGGCAGCGAAGGATTTGTTTTTCTCTGCTTTCTTTGGCATTTCCCTTGCTATGTGCTCTGAATGCCAGCTGTCTTTTCAGTACACATAATTGACACTTCGTTTTTTGAGTTGTCGTGAGCTATATTTATAGTCTTTCTCTTGTTAACTTTTTAAAAGGAATCTGGGTGAAGTCTTCTCTTCTTCTTCTTGACTCTTAGAGGACTCTGGATAAAGTGCCACGTTGATACGCCTGCCTCGGTCAGGATGGGGGGTGTGCAGCACACTCTGGTGGCAGGCTTCAGTAACAGCCTTCCCTCCAGTTCTCTCCGGAACTACCATAGGAGCGGGGTGCGGGCAGAGACCTGGGAACAATCAACAAAGGTGATCATCCTCTGAGGATGACGCAAATCTGAACTTGTATACAAAATAATAAAGATAAAGATAATACATTCATCCTGGATGGGAAATTCAGGAATATTAAAGAGTCCCTATTTTACCATCATAGGTGTGAGATCACACGTGGGAGTGTGATCCACTCCCACTCCCACTCAACCCCCAGCCTACCCAGGGGACTATACCAACTGGTGGTTTGATCTTTCCATCACACTCCCACGTGTGACATCATCAATTTTTGAAATGACTCACCAGCCTCCCACCTGGTCGGGTAAAATAAGCCTTTAAACCAGCGATTCATAACCTGGTGGTCACTGGAATGACAGTTAAAGAGTAGACCTAACGTTTTTCCAACGTCAAATGTGGGTTGTCCTGTACCACTGCTTTAAATGCCCCAAAATACAGTCCAGTCCCACCCACTGTGGGTGTCTTAGGCCCAATCCCATTTTTACCCCTTACCCCTTCCCCTTCCCCCTCCCCCTTGTTTTGAAGGGGGAAGGGGAAGGGGGAAGGGGAAGGGGGAAGGGGGAAGGCGTAAGGGGTAGAAATGGGATTGGGCCTTAGGCCCAATCCCATTTCTACTTCTTACCCCTTCCCCTTACCCCTTCAAAACAAGGGGGAGGGGTAAGGGGAAGGGGTAAGGGGTAAAAATGGGATTGGGCCTTAGAGTGAGAGTGAGTGAGTGAGAGTCAGAGAGAGAGAGAACGCACCTGCGTACGGGTTGTGCCAGCTTGGTTCTGGGCAGGGGGATGCCTCCGCCGCCCCCCGAGGTGGCGCTGGGTCGGGGCAGGCCGCTGCGGGGGGGTGCTAGGGACCGGACCGGGGTGGAGTTCCCGGAGCTGGGGTTGGACGTGGCCTTCACCGGCTGTCTGAGGGCCAGCGGGGAGGGCATGGCCGGGGAGCGGAGCTTACTTGGGGACGGGACTGGAAGGGAGAGCACCAGCAGGTTTAACTAAACACACTTATGCATTTATATATATTAGGTATTTATAGAATACAGATACTGTATTTGTATATAGTCGATATTATATTCAAACACACGTACATGTATAGATATAACTATGTATATGAATAGATATGATATATTATACTACACATACATGTTACCAGTATTAAAAGTATAGACATATATCGATATGACAACCCATGTATAAAGATATATATTATTATATACACTACTGTGTATGTGTAATATAGGCATGTACAGTGTATATAACTATACATGTACATTATAGATGGACATTAAATATAATATACTACACACATATACAGGTTCCTATACGTTTTTATAGTACAGTATATAGACATAATTATACATGTATATAGATTAACTGTAGAGCATATGTCGATGACCGGTGTCTGTCACCATCAAGTGATAGTGGCGGCGCAGAGGTCTGTGAAACGGGTACACTAATCTATCACTATGCATGTATGGAACATGGCAGGAAGGTGGTCTTTTTATATGAACGGTCAACAAACAAAGAAGATGGAGGAAGATGGGCTAAAACAAGGCCAGCTAGTTCTACGCCCCTTGCCCCGGGATGGTTGTACATGTGTAAGTTAGATGAGGCAGGTCCTAGCACAACATCAACACACAAAACCACAGCATGAAGGCACAATCACAATATTCACAAATACTCAATAGGCTAGAATCCTCAGTGAATACTCACTGAAATCTGCCTCCTCTCCGAAGCAACAGGACAGGGGGACTAAAGGATGGAGACAGGAGCAGAGACGGACCTTAATTTATCTTATGTACACTGCACCACAGCTGGGAGTTAGCTTGTGAAACCCTGTAACAAGGGTACTCTATGTGGAGCACGGATGGGTCCTGTTGCTCACCTATTCATATAAATATTTATTTTTGTCTTCTTTGTGTCTCGTTTTAATTCAATTCTGTTTCGATTGTCTCATGTTTCTCAAATGGCAAAGAGTTAAACAAACGTTATGAGATCAATTCGACTCAATCAAAAAAAAGTTGCACAGGCAAGAATGGCTGATTGATATGCTACGGTAGCGTTTTGTCAAATCTCTGTGCAAAGTACACAGATCAGCCAAGCATGTTTTGAAAAAAGAGACAGCAGAGAGCAGCACACTCAGATATGTGATCTACTGTGGTGTTCCTCTTTAAAGCCACACATGAACGCTTCCTTGAGATCAAATCACGACTTTCATTGGTCTTGGTGTTTAAATGAGCCTAAGCAAGCCCAAACAAAACAACCTGGCCCACATGCGCTTAGAGGCAGGCGGGGAACTAGCAGGCTCTGCATGTACTGTATGTACGCGACAGTACTGGAATACACACATGAGAACACAGGGCCCAACAGGCAGTTCCCCCTGGAAACCATCTGAACCTTCTGACAGCTTGAGAACATTTGCAGGCTCTAACTATGAGATCACTCTGGATGAAGAACAATGATGCATCCTGAGTTGTCCTATGAAGTACTAACTGAGAGAAAAGTGTAGGATGTCTACTGCAGGTTTGGGAGAAGAGTGTTCTTACTCCCTGCTGAAAGGTACTGGTATCAATCACCCCAATGTAAGCATCTATTCACCATAAGTCCCTTTGGGTAACAGCCGTCTTCATAAATATGGTACACGATGGAGGTATGTTAGCTGTGAGTAGGTAAGCTGTATGATGATGAACCTGCTCAATATCTCCACTGTAGCAGTACTTGGCTACCAATTCCACCAGCTTTTTTGTGAGAGTGCCGGGATTCTATATCTCTAGGCCGGGACCCTGCACAGTCCGTGTCAGCAGCACTGCCCCAGATCTCACACAATGCCCAAAGAGTCAGGCACAGAGCCATTATTTACATAGAGCCAAGAAAGCCTGAAAGAACCGGGCTCACTAAGTTCTCACTATGTCCTTAAAATAGAAAAAAGACACACTGCACATTCATGTGATTCAGCGTGAAAAATTGCACATTGAGTGGTTTGACCTGACCCCACACAACACACCAGTAGGGGGTTTGTGACCTGACCCCACACAACACACCAGTATGCGGTTTGTGACCTGACTCCACACAACACACCAGTAGGGGGTGTGTTTGGGTAGGACCAGTCACTACGTTACAGGCTTCATGTGTGTTTGTTGGGAACCATCATTACGCATCGCCACAGGGTGTGTTCGTGTCCCCAGAGAGCGGTTACCTCGCAGGGCTGATGGGCTTTGGAGGTGCTGTTTGGTTTTTGGAGTGGCGCGTGACGGGGTTGAGGACCTTGGGGTACCGGCCACTGTAAAAACAGGGTTATTTCAGCAGGGGACTCCGAGGGCTAGCCTCACAGCCGGGCGGGGAGCTAAGGAAAGGCTAGTGAATCAGAGCCACCAGGCATGCACCAGCTGCAGGTGTAGAAAGGGGCCACTAGAGGGCGATGCAGGCAAACATTCCCAGCTGCAGCGGAGGTTTATGGCAGTATTCCAGAAAGAGACTGGGAGCACATGCTTCATAGAGGAGGTGGCAAGGAGGAAGAGGCGGAGCTTTAGCCGTGACATTTCGCCTCATGAGGTCATGCAACAACAACAGAACTGTCTTTGAAACCCCCTACACCCCGTGATGTCTGAATCACCACGGGGATGAAGAGTACTTAAACGTGAGGCACCCTTTTATTTTTTGAGCTTTTAGCTGCTTGTCAGGGCATTTTTATGAGCAGAGAAAGTCAATAATTTAAGATTGATCAGATTTAACTTGCCGTAACGTGAATCTAAGATCTCACCTTTTAGTATATGCTACACGTGGACCTCCTAAGATGGCGCAATTTGATTGGTTCGCTATCTCGGGATATTGGGCATATCCCATGATTGAGATCTCAAACTCGGGATATTGTTTTCATCGCATGACGGTCGTCTCATCAAGCTAATATAAAAAATAAAATAAAATCCTGGCAAAAAATGTCATCTTATTTATTTTTAGAGTGTTCACGTGTAGTATATACTAAAACAATTATTTATGGCGACACATTAGTGCCATAATTCACTAATGTGATAAAAGATGCATTCGGGCGTATTATATTATTCCACACGCGTAGATATTAACTGCGAGCGCGCAAATGATCTCTGCGCGCGCGCAAATTACCTCTGCGCGCGCAAAAGAGCCTCTCGCGCGCGCAAATTACCTCAGCGCGCGCAAAACAGCCTCTCGCGCGTAACAGCCTCTCGCGAAAGATGTTTTTACGCTCGCTCGAATTTAATTTTGGCACTATCGGGGAGGGAACCAAGGCAGGGCGGGCTTTCCTATGATTGGCCGTTTCTGAAGCGCGATATTTGATTGACAGCCTTCCTCAGCCCTCCTCTCATTCATAGTTAGATAGTTATGATAGTTACGTAGTGTAACTCCAGATTCTATGAGTATAGGCGCAGCCTTTTAAGTGTCGGCCTCATTGTCCTTTAAATAGCTGAAGAAAAGCTGTTTATTGGGAGCAGAACGTCCGCCGGCGCCCGACTATATCTGCGAAATGCGGACGTCGTTGAGGCACGCCGCACGCGGACGTAATTGAGGCCCACGCTGTTGGTGGTCGGGGATTACACATTTTTCAGTGCTACGGCTCACGCCTAGGGATAACCCAATAGCAATAGCCTTAAAAGGCTGTGCCTATACTCATAGAATCTAGAGTTACAATAAGTAACTATCGTTTCAGCCATTTACTGTACAATTCAGAATTGAATGAGAGGAAGGCTGAGGAGGGCTGTCAATCAAATATCGCGCTTCAGAAACGGCCAATCATAGGAAAGCCCGCCCTGCCTTGGTTCCCTCCCCCATAGTGCCAAAATCAAATTCGAGCGAGCGTAAAAACATCTTTCGCGAGAGGCTGTTACGCGCGAGAGGCTGTTTTGCGCGCGCTGAGGTAATTTGCGCGCGCGAGAGGCTGTTTTGCGCGCACAGAGGTAATTTGCGCGCGCGCAGAGATCATTTGCGCGCTCGTAGTTAATATCTATGCGTGTGGAATAATATAATACGCCCGAATGCATCTTTTATCACATTAGTGAATTATGGCACTAATGTGTCGCCATAATTATTCACCTCAGGCTCCGTGAATTGCGGGGAATATTCCCCTCTATTCACTGCGCCTTTGGCGAATAATTGTTAAATATCCTTCCCTTATCGTGGAAGTTGACCTCAACTGACAACTGCCCTTATCAGCCACGCCCACAATCCAGAGAGCCCACTTACACCCTGGATTGGATGTTAAACTTTGAGTGGGATCCCTTTGTTTTTGTAGCCCTTTCATTTAAGCCATGCCATGTTAAAGCCACCAGAACATTAAGAGTTCCGGGATTAAAGTGCAGATCTTAAATGGCGACTCTCTGGGATGATCTGGGCTCTTGTTAAATCTGTCTATTGGAATCCGGTCTGATCTGCAGCCAACAGATTTGCGTCTGAAGTGTTGGTGCTGTTGTAGTGTGCATCGTTTGACCCAGCTCCCATTGAACCGACAGCGCTGTGATCCTCGGCTCCAGTATGGAATTGAAAGTGATCCTCAAAAGGAGAAGGGGGAAAATTGTGTAAAAGAAAGAGGTTTAAGAGGTGGAGACCAACTCAAAGAAACATCTCCTGGGATATCAAAGCCATGACACTCCAAAGAGAGGAGTTGTGTGAAGATGCAGCCACAGGCGTTCAACACAAGCCTGAGTGATGCAGAGGAGAACCCAGCTGGTGTTTCTCTTACAAGTGCAGCGATAGTGCAGAGACAAGGATCCGTTGCAGAGAATACAAGTCCTCCATTATACCCCCATGATGAGTAAGCCCTGGCTCTATGAGATGGCCTACATGTTTAACAATTTGGGCCAATCCAAACCAAAAATGTTTTCTCTGAGTGCATGTAATAGTTATTTAAAATAAATGTATGCTAATATAACATGACTTTGGCTACAGTAACAGCTAACATGACTCAGCTAACATGACTCATAATAACATAACTCAGCTAATATAACATACTTTGGCTATAATAAAAGGCCATGGCTATCATAAGAGCTTTATACACTACCAGCTAATATACCACGCCAAATGTCCCACAGACTCTGGTTCTAGCGGGCTACGGCGCTACTCACTAGCAGACTGGTTCTGGTGGCGTGGGGACCCTCCGTTGGGGGTCTGCAGGTTGGACTCCATACTGCGGCTGTTCTTGACGGGCTCCGGACCTGGGCCGGCTGGTACCGAGGAGCGGCTCAGGTTGGGGAGGCTCCGTCTCAGCTTCTCTACAACACCAGAACCAGAGAAGAGAGCATGAGGGTGCTGCCCAGTCTGACCGTTCTGTTACTGGCCAGGAACAACCACGGTAGACCAAGTCAGTCCCTCTCTCTTTCAAAACCTATGTCTCTCTCTCTCTCTCTCCCCCTTACCCTCGTTCTTCACCACGTTGGTCTGCAGCTCGCCCCCGTGGCTCTGCAGCGAGTGGCGGGGCTGCTGCAGCCGGCTGATGATGGGCTGGGGGGAGCCTCGCCCGTGGCTCAGGGGCTGCGGCGAGCTGCGGGAGTGGCCGTAGTCGATGGAGCGCGCCGGGGAGCGGGAGCGCGGCGAGTTGCGGGGCGAGGCGCACGGCGAGTGGCGGGGCGAGGGGCTGAAGCGGTTGGGGAGGGGGTGGAAGGCGGGCGGGAGGATCTCGTCCTCGTCGTCCAGACTGTGGGCGTCCAGCTCCTGGTCACTGAAGGTGCTGCGCCGCAGCGAGTGGCAGGAGGAGCCAGAGCTCCGCCTGGAGGCCGTGGCCGCGTAGTCCTGCCTTAGACCTACACACAAACAAAGCTCTGTAGATTAACACACACAGAATAATATATACTGTATATATTAACTAACACACACACACACACACGGCATAATATAGATTAACACACACACACACAGTTTGTTATAGTCCTGTTTGAATTCCACCAGGATGTGAGGGTAATGCCCATGGTCTCGGGGGTATGGGGCTCTATACTACAAGAGGCCAATTGGCTAGGCTCATGTGGGAGGCTACTTTTAGAGGTTATGCACGTACTCTCCTCCTGCATGCGGGCCATGATCTGGACGTCGATGACGTCGTTGAGCTTGTAGGTGTTGGAGGAGCCCACCGAGTCCTCGTCCATCTCAGAGGTGCTGAGCTCGCTGTCCACCGATGACTGGGGGCTCACCGCCGGGGGGTTCCTCTCCGCTGCCGTGTTGCGCTGGTAAACTAATCACAAACACGTCCAAACAAATGAGCACAATATTCAACCTTATGGAAATGACTGTTATAATTATACTATGGTTAGCTTTATATTGATACCAACAACTCTTTTATGTCTTTGAGCTCTATAGACGTCCGATGACCTACAGCTATAACACTAACTAGATCACATGACCTACAGCTGTAACAATGCCCATGACACATGACCCTGCTGACCTGTGTTTCCAGGCATCAGCTGCTGCCGCACGATGGGCACTTTGCTGGGCGTGGAGGACGGGGAGTTGAAGGCGCTGCTACAGGCGCTGTTGGCCGTGTTGGTGCTGAACGGGCTGCCATAGCACATCTGCTGGGTGTAGGGGCTGCCGTACAGACTCCTGCTCTTGTGGCCTTAAACCAGAGGACAAACAGCCTTTCAGTGACAGGTAACTCAGGGGCTCGCTAAGCTGGCTCCGTTTTATGACTTCTACAAAAAACATTCCAGCTGTTGGTTTCTGTTATCGGGAGTGATTGTTCTCATGAGGGACAACTATTCTGTTACCGGCAAGATGAATGAGTTAATATTTTTTTTGGTTTGAAGTGAGTGCTTCATTGGTCCATTGTGTCTTAGAATTAAACACATTAAAATGCCACTATGAACCACTGTGAGCAGTTTCTACCATGAGCTATGTTTTTACACCATGCTGTGTGCCGGAAGATACACACAGGCCTTCTAGTCAATCGTCTACATGGCTGCCGAAGGCGGTAGGAAGACATCCTTCATTAGGTGCGTAACACACTCAACAATGCACACTGTTTAACTCTACATACTGCTGACCAGAGCGGCACAATGTCTCTCTCTATGCGACTGCAGCCCCAGACGGTCAGAGCCACAGTCAAAGAGTCCCAGTGAGAGCTCTATTGGGTCAGACCACACAGAGGCCGGGGTTCCACCATAAGAACAGTCTGTGAACAATGACCCCACAGCCTGCTGCAGAATGTCGTTACTCGGCTAAACACAAGTTTCTCTCTCTCTCTCTCACATACACATACACACACACACACACACACAGCTGGTTGGAGCATAGTCTTTGTTCACTTGTCCCTCTCTCTCCACTTCACTCTCCCTCTTCCTCTCTTTCTTCCACTCTGCTCTCCTACATTATTTAACACAACATCATCCTGTCTTTAGGTTCCTGCTGCTAAGGAATGTCTACAACGTCACATCATGTAGGATAATAGCGCTAGCTATGTGTCCAGGGCAGCTTACTGCCTATGGAGGTTAACTGCCGACACAGGCTACCTACGTAGGCTACAGAGGCTATTGCAGCTTAATCAACCATGCAGGGTAACTGTCCATGCAGGCAAACTGTCTACACAGGCTAACTGTTGTTGATGTTGTCCTTGTTTGAACCTGATTTATATTTTCTCCGTGCATTGCGTTCCCTCCTAGGGCAGCTCAGCTCAACCGACTTGCATGTGCTGAGCTGGGTAATCCATCCTGAGGCACATGGGCAAAACACATCTAGGGTTAGGGTCTAGAGTACTTGGGATGTGAGGGTTCTTAGCATGGTAGGGACCTTGGCATGTAAGGGGACTTAGCCTATGTTGATTTTTGGTTTGTAGTCCGAGCCTTTGATGCTCGGTGAGCCTACCCTGGCTAAACAAAAGGTGAGATTTGAGTCACCAGGGCCGTGCTTTATAACGATAAATCAATTGACATGGTACAGCAGGTCCAAAGGCTAAAGTCTCTGCACATTTGGCCAACTGCATCCTCTTTCCTTGCTATTGTATTGGTAGCCATGACACTAAAATAGACAGTTTAGCTTTCCACAAGATGAGGCCAGTTCTTTGGGACATTCCTCAACCAATACAAACTCACCCTCGCTCCATGGCAACGGTAATATCCCCAGAGGGGGAGAGAGTGGGAGAACTGAGGGTGTGGCCTGGAAGAGGTCTCTCACTCGCTCTCTCACACGTGTTCTCTAAACACACAGGAACATGGTATGTATGTGAGGCTAGTGTCTCCTGTCTACATACAGCTGACTGTTTTCCTTCCTCCTGACCAAAGGTAGACAGTTCAACGCGCTTTAGGGATGAACAACTCTCCCACAACTAGACTACACAGTCTAAAACCTTTGTGCTTTCGACCATCCCTTTTATTTCACGCAACCCTTTTTGTTGATCGTGCCCGTAAGGGTGGAGGGAGCAGAGCCACTTATCCAAGGGTCATATCCACATCAGGAATGACATCAATGATGATCTCATCTCACAGCCATTGTTCACTAAATCAATCTGACTAGCACGGTGCTTTCAACCTATTATACTAACATAGTGAAGGCTTTAATCCTTTTAGACCTGAATTCATCTTCACCTTTGAGTGGTCGATGACATTGTCGTTGTGTTCAGCAAGCAGGTAAAGCAAACACTTGTATCGCTGTAAGGCTAATTAGCCTCCTAATAGTCCAATAAGTTCAGAAAGCTTGTTTACTTCACTGTGGTGAAGCACTTTGAATACCAAGGCAACACTTGTAGCTTATAGCATCAATATCCAAAATTCTAAACAGTATCTAGGCATGACAACATAACAATGACGTAATCCCTATTATCGCCAGGCTACCCTCTCATGAAGAAGCTCAACTTGACTCAACACCACTTCTGGCAGGTCTCCACTGACCAGACTGAATGTCTCCTGCCCAGGTGCTATTCAGAGAAATGGGCAAACATCAGCAAGGCTCTTCTTCTCAGAATGAGCGGTCACATGATTAATGAGCACAAGGTCTCACATGTGTAAAAATGGAACTGACCTCTGGTGTGTGGCGGGGGATCAGGGGGCTGTTGAGCCTGGCTGACTATTCTGGGATGGTTATAAGTGTGTGCTTATGTGTGCCCCAATAAGAGGGACAGGCCAAGAGACAGAGGACACTACGGGAAGGCAGGAGACCATGGATGAAGGACTTCTATGAATATGCAGAAGACGAGGGATGGTTGGGGATGGAACAAGGAGGATTCAGGGATAGGTAGAATCAGTTTCCAGGTATTTTAGGCCTAATAAGATATTAGCCTTACGGTGTGCCTTGTGTGGTAAATTGTCTACTTTGTTCAGTCTGCCCGACTAATTTGTTGCACAGGTAAATATGTAAAACACATTATGCAAATCTGGAGCCAACAGGGGCTATTCCTGCTGCTTGATCAGCTGAATTAATCCTTACAATCAATCAGACTGTTGTTTGTTTCCACAAAACACCTATTGGTATGACAAGGTGCAATGAAAACGTAAACAAACCTGCAATTAGGGCTGGGCGATTTGGCCTAAAAATAAAATCTCAATTTTTTCTAACTAATGGACGATTTTCGATTTAAACCTCGATTTATTTTTTCTGTTTTTCTCTAAACAAATTCCATTGAAACCCATGTACGTGTGTGGCGCTTATGGGGTGTCGCACCACACTCACCAACACAGGGGTCTACAACCCGCTGATTTAAGAGTATCACGATTATCAACAATCATGGAAAGCTGAGTAGGTTTATCAGTTTTAATAACAGTATGAACAAATAGAACACAAAAATGACAAGTTGTCCTTTGTATATCTATAGTAGCAATAGCACATGCTAAACAAGGACAAAATCTACTCAGAATAATTGAATGAACTGTTTACATCCATGGCTAACCAGTGCATGAGAAGGAGATGACAGGAGACTAATGTTTCACTCTTTCAATTGCTCTAATTTGAGCTCTTACTGTTGTTATCTAACATACCATACAGTAATTTAATTGTGTAAAAGTGTGAAATTACTGCCCCTTAAAAATGACCATGAATTAGCTATACTCTCATTTGCATAGTGATTAACATTATGAATTTAAATTGTGTATACCAACTGTATGTTGGCTGACATTTACCTATAACTTTTTTTCCCTCCACTCTAACCAAGGATGCCTGTTTTTAAATTCCCTAGCCTGACACCCAGTCTGAAAGGCTGGCCAGGGGTTCTCATCTAAAAGTAACAAGGAGATATAAAGTGGGATTAAAACATTGTCTTCTGTTGACTACTTATTATGTGGTTTACACATTAATATGGGAGGACTGGACACACACACACACACGCACGCACGCACGCACGCACGCACGCACGCACACACACGCGAGAAGGAGGGGCTCGGCCCGCTAACTAACGTGCAGAGATGCAGGGGCAGCTTCGCGCTTCGTAACAGAGACAGGGCAGAGCGCGAGCGCGCAGCGGGAATTTTATGAATGGTGAATGTAGGAGATAACTTCCCCTGCTTAAAGTATTTTATTGCAGTTATACCAAACCGATATTTCCGAAAAATAAACACAGAAGTGAAAGATCTGTCACAAGACGATTAATACGTATCCGTGCACATTTTTAAGTGGGTATACGCAAATCCTGGTGCGTTCCTAGTGGGTATACGGCGTATACCTGCGTATCACGTAGACTACACCACTGCTTGTAACTAAGAGAACACACATGTGAGTTGTTGATCACAAATTATTTGTATACATAACGTCATCTTTGCAAAAGACGTTTAACTGAAAAGTGTTTCAATCGACCCGGCTCTCCCCCAAGTCTGTCGGGGGCGAGGTGAATGTGATTTCAGTAGGCTGAGTTTTGCGCGCGTTCTGGAAAGTGAGAGAGGAGGCTACTACGGAGTCTATTCAGCAAAACAAATCGGAAGAGTCTAGAACTGTTTTTAAATCGCGATTTTTCGGTTCAGCCATTTCACAAACCGTAGGAAAGAAAAAAATGCAAATTAATCGATTAAACCGAAAAAATCGCCCAGCCCTACCTGCAATTGAAATAAACCTTGCACTTGAATTTGCTCCAATGTCCTGAAAACGAATTATTAAGACAACACCCATAATGATTCCACTCATGGATTGCTGCCCAACCTGCCAACCAACAAAGATAACCGTGTGCGCGAACACACACACACACACACACACACACACACACACACACACACACACACACACACACACACACACACACACACACACACACACACACACACACACACACACACACACACACACACACACGCACACACACACGCACGCACACGCGCACACACACGCGCGGTTTGTATGCATATTCCTACAACCACACAGGATGACATGCTTACCTCTCTCACACACACACAAACACACGTTTCAATGATTGTATTTTGGCGAATAGTAGCTGTTTGTGAGTTACTGAGCCTATTCTGTTGGATTAAATAACAACCATGACCAGGATTATGGAAGTATTCTTTTATAATTTAATTAGCTGAAGATTATAAGAGGGAAATGTCAGGCCCTGTTTAATCCTATTGGTTTTGGCTCAAAGTCGGATGTGCTCAAACACATAATTAAAATGGAATTATGTTGTTATTGTCTGTAGATAGGTGGAGAGGACGGGGGGGATGATACCAGATGAGGGAGGAGATGTGTCTACCTGTGTAGGTGTGAGGGGGATGTGGCTGTGGTAATCTAAAGGTGTGGTGGGGATGATGCAGTTACCTGTGTCGATGGAGGATACATGGTAGGAAGCTGAGTTATCTGTGTAGGTGTGGGTGAAGGAGACCATATGGAGGTTAGTTACAAGTTACCTCTGTAGATGTGGTAACCTGCATAGATCTTGGTGAGCACCTATATGTATGGGTGAAGGAGATGGAGGCGTAGGTACCTATATATATGTATGGGTGAAGGAGATGGAGGCGTAGGTACCGTATGGGTGAAGGAGATGGAGACGTAGGTACCTATATATATGTATGGGTGAAGGAGATGGAGGCGTAGGTACCTATATATATGTATGGGTGAAGGAGATGGAGCCGTAGGTACCTATATATATGTATGGGTGAAGGAGATGGAGCCGTAGGTATCTTTATATATGTATGGGTGAAGGAGATGGAGCCGTAGGTACCTTTATATATGTATGGGTGAAGGAGATGGAGCCGTAGGTACCTTTATATATGTATGGGTGAAGGAGATGGGGGTGTTGGTACCTGACATGGTGAGCTCCAGTCTGTGTATGAGGGATCGCTTGGCGGTCTCCATGTCAGGGCTGGGGTGGTCCAGGGCTTGGCGACACCACACCATGGGGCTCAGGGCCTTCTGCAGCGGGCTGTTCAGCTTCGCCTCGTACAGCCTGGAGGGTATAACGGAAAAAAAACACAACCACACAATTAAATACGGGCTTAGACATAGACAAATAACAGTGTTATTATTTTCATTTTTCATTTTTACTCGTCAATATGACATAACTATTTTTGAAGCTCAGCAATCTTGCATTGTGGTGAATAACTCCATGGTTGACCACTAGAATGTGAGGTTTTAGAAACCAACTCTATGACGTTATGGAACAGCACGAGGACAGGGTATTATTAATAAGATAATAGTTTTTTTAAGTTGAGACCTGATGTGTAGGCCTAATTTGGAATATTCCAGTGTATAAGCATAGTTGTAGTGGAACGATACTTTTATTATAATTTAATTTATAAAGAGTAACTTAATAATTTAGTACTTTATTAAACCTATTCTGCTGATATGACACATTTATGGACGTTTTTTTATTTATCAGATCTGAATAGGAAAAGGAAAGAGATGCCAAGACAGGAGAACAGAAAGCAGGGGATGTGAGAGAAGATATAAGTGTCAGAGAGAAGAAGAGGAGTGCTTCTGCCAGGAAAAGAACTGAGTCAGCTTTAGTTCCAGATGAAGGTCCTCATGACTGCAGGTAATACTACTTTAACATGCAGACACAGGCCCATGCTATGAGATGCTCTGGATCAAGTCAAACTATATTCCCATTCAAGTACAACACACAACAAGGTAAAGAGCAGACAATTGTTTATCTTAAGACCTAAACACTAGGATAAGCAAAGGAACCACAGTTTCCAGAACTGGATTCAATCATAAGCTAAATAATAGCCTGTTATGGGCACAGTCAGGAACTAAATAATGAGTATTTTTGTCATAGCTAGCCTGTGCACAAATTATAATCTATCCATCCAATACTTTCTTGGATATGTTATTAAATAAACCAACAGATACAAAGCACATTTTACATGCCGTTTGGCAAAATTAATAATATCTACTATGTTTGTTGTATTGTATGCA
This sequence comes from Gadus chalcogrammus, assembly GCF_026213295.1. Classification (NCBI taxonomy): domain Eukaryota; kingdom Metazoa; phylum Chordata; class Actinopteri; order Gadiformes; family Gadidae; genus Gadus; species Gadus chalcogrammus. The sequence goes on along the minus strand of NC_079423.1, from coordinate 3,805,944 downwards.
TCATGTATTATGTACCATTTGTCAGAAGTAATAATATGGTATGAACCATGGTGGGGAGACAGTATCATATCGTGTAGCATGCATCATGTAGTTAATGTTCTCTGCAGCAATGTTTTATGTACCAGGTCGTATGTACCATGTAGAAGTGTGTGGAATACATCCAGCATCCCCTAAAGGAGCAGGCAGTGCTGTAATCCAGCTCAAGGCTAATTTGGCGATTACGGGTGTGTGTGACAGAGTTGGCAGAGGTTAGGTGCTACCGGATAATCCCTGATAGTGATCTCATCCAGAGGGCGGGCAGACAGGAGCAGGGATTACCAGGACAAAGTGTTCATGGCAGCCAACCCATAGGTAGACATGGATGCTTCCTTTGATACAGAGTCTGTTAATCTGGATTGGTAATTGGTTTGTGCATTCATGTTACACACAAAAAAGACCACACCTTGAATAACTTTATTCAAAAGGTCTGCTGAGGTTGTCAGACTTTTGTTTTTGATGATTCTGGGAATACTAGTGCTTCCTGGTTATCTGTTGTGTACTAAGGAGATAGTCTTTTATACAAAAATCATGCCAAAAGCTTTCCGAGTACTTGACCTACAATATGATGTTGCCAGGCTAGGACTCTCTCTGCCTTTTACAGCACCTTAAAAGGGTTTGCATGCAGTAGAGGAGAAAGCAAAGCCCCTCAGAGAGAGACCCAGGGCCATCTCTGAGGAAGCGTGGTTGTTATACTACAGATGAGTATTTCAGGAGGCTCATTATCTGACCCTCGACCTCATCCACAGAGCCATCGTATCTGCCTTGCCTGTCATCTCATTTGATCTTTGAACGTTTTATTCTCTGATGGAGATACAATAAATAAAAAGCAAGAATGAGTTTCCAAAGGGGGGCTCAACTGGCGACTTTAATCATTTTGGGAATAGTGCTATCTGAAGGTTATATCAGTTTAGGTGTGGACAGTTGTCCGTAGTGCCAACGGAAATCCAGTGATCATAAACTGGAATGGTAACCATGGCCGAGTTTCTCCCAGCGGGCGTCGGGCAACATCACAACAATTCGGTCCCCAGCCACCGGTGCCATGGCAAGCCAAGCGATTTGCCACATCACGGCATTAAAACGTATCACCGCCCTGCCGGGACTGTGATCTTGCGGTACTGGGGCACAGGTCTCCTACTACACTACAAATGGGGTAGCAGCTACGTCTTGCAATAGGCCTAGGCTGCAACGGTTAACAGATCAGACGTACTGATTAATGTAAAGGTTATAGTGCCAAACACAGCAGTGTCAGTTGCAGGTGAGTGCATGACAATGCACGTCTAGACCTCATCTTACGTCAGCGGAGTGGCAGCGCCCCAACAGTGTGGGGATATCGTAGCCAAAGGGGATAACTAGCCCGTCCGGATCCACAACAAGTGCCGTATTCTGTATCGATGACTCCGCAGTTACTTACGCAAGCTATCGAAGAAGACTCCTATGCAGAACCTGGTGGTCGATGCCCCCCCAATAGCAGCAGCTGTGTGCGGCAGTTAACTCTGACAGCAGACGCTAAGCACAACACACACGTCACGCTGTTAAACAGAACCCCAAAACACTCACCAGCTGTCTTCCTCCTCGTTCAAACAGTCCATATCTTCAAGATCTAGTATTTCCACTTCGTCTAGAATGGAGTCGTCCGATTCATCCTTAAAGCTGCCGGCGGTATCGGCGTAAAATGAGTTCATACTCGAGATGGAGGTGGCCGCCGTCGCCCCCTCCCCGGCATAAGATCTCCTGAAGCTGATGCCATCGTAAGAGAGTCTAGGGCTCATACAGCGAGAGTTCTCCAAGATCCCACCGTAGCCGCCCGTTCCGCCGAACCCCACCCCAGGGAACCCGGCAAGCCCGGCTGACATGGAGTCGTATCCGGCGCTGTGCGGCCGGTTTGCCACTGACACCCCTCCGGTTGAAGAAAACAACGTAGACCGGCTCCGAAGCTGCTCATTTTGCTGCTCGAGTTTCTTCACCAAGTCTTGTAGCTTCCGCACCTCCAGGTCCGCGTTGATGTTGGAGTTGATATCCTCCATAGCGGCCGGGGACACCTACGAAACCTGCGGTAGTCTGCCGTTAGTCCGTTCCTGGCCGATGAGACTCCTTGTATATCCTCACTTTAGGTTTTATCTACGTTTCACTCGGGCGATCCGTGTACTAAACAGGCTAAACACCGTCATCTCCCCCGTTCACTCTGATATAGGGGCAGGGTCGAGGCCATTTTCGTGATTCCTGTTACCAACTGTGAAAGACCAACAGGCGGCGGAAAACAGACGTCATGACGTAGTCGGTGACTCGGGGGCGAGCACGTTACCGCCACATACGCGTTCACATTCTGCGAGTGAATTTGTCGATTCGGTGGATTTTCAAAACACCATGTAAAATGTGTTTACATATTTAGAACTTTATGTTAAAGTAATAATTAATGCTTACCCAAAATAAAATCATACTATAAATAGAATATATATATGACAAGCAAATTGCAAACATTCTTACAATACATTTATTACATAATGGTATTCCCTTTACATTAAAACAACATTCTCGGACTGAATGGGAACAAGGAGCATCAAAAAAAAGGCACCTGATTTACAAAATCGAATTCAGATAAATCCTAAACCAGCTCCAGCTCCTCCTGTGACTCCAGGTGTGTCTCCACATCCTCCATTGGCTCTTTGGCCTCTGCTCCACTCTCAGGCCCACTGTCCGGACCTCTCCCATCCCCGTCGTCTTCCCTGTCCCCCTGGCTATTCATGGACGCCTCCAGCACGTCCTGGTCAGCGCTGGCCTTCTGGGAGTCCCCTCCTTCCTCGTCCTCTTCATCCTCAACATCCATCTCGAACATCCTCACGTGCCTCAGGTTGGCACTCAGCTGGAGGAGGAGAGGAAGAGCTACAGGTCACGGTTCCATTTTAAGTTTCCATCTCAAAGGATTTTAGCTACACCAACGGCAACATCTGACATGAACAGTTGCCAGGACTCAGCTTTTCCCAACCGTTGACCCAGAACCCCTTCTTCACCTGGTCTACTCCCTTTATTTGCCGTCAATACTTCTACAACAAATACTCCTACTTTCTTTTTAAAACGGCAAACCAGACATGTTGAACTGAACCTGATGCTAGAGAAAGATGTGAGATACTCTAGGAGTCCTTTATTATTTACTTCTTAGTCATGTATATCACTTGTATCATAAGCAACTTACAGGGAACTTTTAGATGCATGTCATTAAGGAGCAAACAGGAGCAAGGCCTCATGCTCAAGGATGCCTACAGGTATCTAAGTTGCAGACATTCAGTCAAACACCCTAGCCTACTAGACTAACAAGCCCCGTTTAAATTGAGAGACGAGGGTGTTTTCTTCAAACTTACCACACAGGCCACCTTGCGGATCCCGTTGACGGCCACAAACTGGGCCTTCATGTTCTCCAGGATCCTCCACTGGTTCTCCAGAACCAGAGCCTGGCTTGGAACAGATCCGCTCTGCTGGTCCAGCCTGGCGGTACAGGAAACATGGTTACATGTTACATGTCACCATGGTTCAGTCCAGTCTCCATGGTTACGCCCAAACTCCATGGCTACGCCCTGTCCATTGTTAAAAACTTTAGCTGTGCTATGATTGATCCCACAATGCCAACATTTGCTCTTACATGCACACCCACACACACACCTGAGAGCAGGGTCCCAGTTGAACTCGTTCTGACAGCTGTGGGCAGAGCCAAGAGGAAGTTGAGCCAAGACACGCCCCCTGTCTTCCTCCCCCTCTGGTGCACACAGGACCACGGTCAGCATCTCGTCGTCATAGAAACGGGCATCCAGGCAGCTGTACACACAGTCAGGCCTGAAGAGGACGAAGCTTGTATTTAGAGTTGAGAGAGAGAAAGTGTTTCCTTGTGAATCTGTGTTTATAGACGTATGCTTGATGAAGGAGAGAGGGGCGAACTAACTGGGCGTCGGCTGGTCCTCCGTTGTGTTGAAGGCCCGCACTGAGGATGTTACCGAGGTCCACAGACACCACGCTGTTGGCCACGGGTCTTTTGGGAGTGACGTATATAGAGACAAACCGTTACACAGATACAGACTGACAGTTATATACGCAGATAACGACTTGACAGATACAGAGGGACTAAGAACAATAAATAGAAAAGCTAAACCAATTTATGTTCAGATACAGAGATAGTTATACAAACAAACGGAAAGAAAGAAACAGACACACACATGCTTGTGTACATAGGGAATGGGAGACATGCCGTCCACACAGACAGCATCTGCATGCTACCTGTAGGGGTCTGTAGCCCTCCTCAGCATGTAGAGCTTAGAGGGGGAACCCTCCGGCATGGTGAACACCACGTAGTGCATGTTGGCCTTCTTGTCGTTCCACCTGTTGACAAACAAACGTTAGTGCACGCCTCCCAACAAAATTGTCCATAGTGAGATCACATGACATGGCCAGGTGCTGCTACGTACTGTGATGGAAGTTCAAAGAGTCGCGGAGTGTTCTCAGAGCTGCAGAGAGGCAAAAAGTAACAATCATTCGTTCAGATAATGTAAACAATAGCACATGTCGTACCGACATCTTTTTATAAAAATGATATGACACACCTCTCTGGAACTGTGTAGAGGGGCATGAAGATGGCCTGTTTCACCGATTTCCCAATGACTTCCTGCGACAAATACAGTTAACGTGGAATGTAGACAACAGTTCATATATAACCTTATAGGACATTGTTGTAACCGACTGACTGTATTAGCCAACCTGTACTGGTGCCATACATAATGGCATCATTCTTTATTCATACAGCAAATAGGAAATGCCCTTTTAAAACACAGGGGCTTTTAGATCTTACCGCTGGGTTCTGCAGGCAGCCTTCGATCACCCCCTCCATCATCCTCTTGACGAAGTGGAGAGACTTGTTGGGGTAGGAGGGGAACAGCAGGGGACTCTCTACACACACACACACACACACACACACACACACACACACACACACACACACACACACACACACACACACACACACACACACACACACACACACACACACACACACACACACACACACTTTGAGCGGGGGGGGTACACACCAAGACCAAAGACACCAATGATACCTCTTTTCCACCAACATGGAACGGGTTCCGTTCCGGTTCACGCAAACAATTCTGAACCATTTGGAGCATCATTTACCGTATCCTCAATAATTTAATTGGAATTATAACCCGAAAAGTTAGCTCCCGACTGGAACCAAAAAATAGAAGGTTTTCTCAGACCTGAAGTGCAAGGCGTATCAAAATAGAGGATGGAAAAAAGAGTGTGCTATAACTGTTTACTTCAGGTGTGCACTGACACATCCTTGATTACAATGGTCCTGCTCAAGACTGGTGGAACCAGATGGCTGAATTTTCTAGATAGCATCAAGGTTCCAAGAATCCAGAACAGAACCGGTTCAAGAAACAGAGCAGATTTGGTGGAAAAGGGCTATGAGAAGTTCATGTTTTATGAATCATGTTTTATGAACCTCATCTCCCAGGGTACCTTTCAGGTGGCTGCTCTCCTGTAGGAACTTGAGCCACTGGTTTCCTTTGGTGTTGGGCGGAGACACTAGGTCATCGTCTTCGTCTTTAAGATACTGTACGAGACAAACCTTATAGTAAGACACTGGCCCTAGTAGCTCCAACACCATGAGCGCCCCAAAGAAAAGCCAAGAGGATCCTTACCTGGCCCACTCGCTCCACGTTAAAGTACTTCCCTTTGCGGTCGAAAAGCTCTTCATTCTGTCAAATAACGCAATACTTCATAATCAGTACTAATTTGTAAACAGTTACAAATAGATTATGTCACTGATTCCAGGGATATCCCATCACAATTTCAAGAACACAATGTCACATATCACAGGGCCATGTGGTTACTCTCACCTCGCTGAAATGCTCAGAGAGGAAGTCGGCCACGAACGAGATGTCCTTCTGTGTCATCTAAGAGAGTTCAAATGTACAACAAGGCATAAGAGATCTGGTTCTGTGTTCAATGTTGTAGACGGGGAGCAGATCGGTTCTCACCTTGTTGAGCTCCGGGGGAACGTGCTCCTCACACATCCTCAGCATCGCTGCAGGGAAATAAGGACAACGCAACCACACGCCTGTGAGTGCACACCCCGCCTCACAGCCATTGAAGAGATGCAACGTGCACGGATTCAAATCGAGGGGAGTTATATGCAAGATATTTTTATGCTTCGTTCTGTGCAATGAAGAATATCCTGGATGATTCTCTCTACTATCCCGTCTACCTTTAATGTGGAAGATGAATGTGATTTAGACATGCTATTTGGACACACTTAACCCCATTATCATAGATAACAATAAAACCATTTAGACTCTTACCCACATACAGCCAGCGAAAGAAGGCCTTGAAGTTCTTCATACTTTTGTCAATCACTCTGTGTGGAGAAACAAACTTGGTTACAACAGAATAAATATGTACATGGACACTCTAAATGGAGAAATCAATGCAACTCACTGGAGCAGTTCATTAGCTTTCAGAGAGAAGGAGCCCACAGCAGTGATGGCATCTAAAAACCGGAAGAAGGAAAACCCATTCAGATCAATGTGACATTAAGATATCTAATGATTTTATTAATGGTTTTGCTTCTACTCAAGTTCTTTATGGTTGTTGGCTGGCCGTGATAAGTTTGCTAGCGGATGTGCGAAAGCCAAGTATACAGTACTGTAGTATTTGTTTCTAGTAGTGATTCTACTTGTTGTTATGGTTCTAGTGGTGATGTGTTCGGTACCTTCTATAGCAGCTGCATTAAGACCCAGGGGCTCAAACTTGTGTTTCCACAGACACATCCCTCTGACCTCACTGAGGTGGTACAGCAGAGCCTCAGAACCACTAGAGATAGAGAGTAAATAATTCATCCAAGTGCAATGTTTACCAGTTAATTGTATTTGTACAGCCCCTTAAATCACAGCTAGTCTCACAGGGCTTCACTGGCTACATTATACTACAAACCACTAACCCCTGGCCTCTAAGGAGAAGGAAAGATCCCCTCAAACCCTTTCTTGAGAAAGATGATAAGGAAGGCAATAGGTGTACAATGGACAATCATAAGGTAGATGAACTGCTGTAGTGAGAGACAATTACCTCTGCAGGTGGCTGATGACCAGCTTCTGTATGCTGCTATAGGAGGACTCTATGGACTGGCCAAGCTTCTTCAGACCCTAGTTTGACAATCACCAGACCAGGTAATAGATATTATCTACTGATATAAAGTACTGTACTGGGCTGGATTTATAAACATTATGTATATGGTGTGCATTGTACATGCATGCATTCACACCTCTCTCTTACCTTGACTGTGAGCTGGTTCATAAGCAGGGCCTGTAATTCAGGGCTGCACACAAATACAGTTTGAATATGTATATTGAGGCTAAAGACACACAAACGTAACTGGCTGGCTGAAAAGCAGGGCACAAAAGGGGCCAAGTCACACCTACCTCATGGGTCACGCCAGGACCCTAGAAACTGAAATTTTTTGTGGGTTTAAAAAGAGCTAATCTAAAAAAAGTTAGATTTTAATCTAAATCCGGTCAACATTTTTTACCTAGTGAAATTGCATGCAGCAACTTCGATTTTTGAGCGTTTGTACCACAGTTGTACCCACGATAATTTTTTTGATCAAAACACATAACAGCAACTGCTGTCCTCTACAGGAAATTATAGGTACTGCATCCTAAAATATTGACAGATGAGATTGCACATCAAAGCTGTATGAGGGAATCATTAATCAAAAGGTGGTTGTGAAAATAATTCAGAGCTAATGACAACATATAAATCAATATAATTCGGAACTCATGAATCAAAGATAACAAGGGATAAAAACTAATCTGAGATAATGAAGAAATAATGAATGATTACAAAGGTCATGATTCTCACCTGGACTGCCCCCACAGTAACAGCTCTAGGAACTCATCCTGCACCTGTGTGTTGGTGTTCTTCTCCTACAAAGAAGCAAACAACACACTCATAGGGTTCAGTAAGCAGGTCAACGTAAACATTTGCTTTCCATCTACACTGCAGTTCATTGAAACTCAAGAAACGTAACGTTAAAGACGTGTTGTCCACCTGAACAAACTTGGTGAGGCGCAGGTCCATCTGCATGAGGATCTCCTCCCAGGCCTCACACATGCAGGTGAGGGAGAGACGCAGGTACTGCAGCAGCGTGGAGATGTGGCTGAACTTCCTGGCCATCCTGGTAACCTCGGGCAGACAGTCCGACAGCAGCCCCGTGTCCAGCTGATCGAGCATAAGAACACGCACACACACACAAACAAGACATGGTCAATGTGTGCCCAGCCTTATCACTGAGAATTATGACTGATTATCACTGCTATTACGTGCACTAGATTAATCATTCTACATAAATAAATCTACATTAGAGTGATTAAATACCACAATAAAACATTTGCATTATTGTACTGCATTATAAACAAAGACTACTATAATATCTTGTATGCATTGTATGCTCTGTGTTTATTTTATTTATATTAGTCTTTTTTCAGCAATATATTTAACGTCTCTTTTCTGTTCTTCCATAGCCGATACTCTCCTTCCTTTCTACTTGGGGATCAATACATTATTATGTGATGTGATATTATATTATGGGATGTCATTTTAACTGCAGGAGGAGCTTTTACACCACCTGGACATAGCAGATCTCTGGGTTGTTGTCCACGGACCGGACCTCCGTGATGACCGACAGGGACTTGAGGTCTGTGGAAAGACTGAGGCTGCGGCAGCTTCCGGGGACCTGAACACAGCAGCAGTGTGAGACAGACCCAGAGGCCCACAAGAGGAAATGGGAGGTACCAAATCAGAATGAAGGTAGAGATCCCTCACCTTGTCGAGCGTTGCGATCCGGTACATTCCGTAAGCATAGAGCTCCACGCAGCCAGAGGCTCCGCCCACCACCAGGATGTTGAGTCTGCAAAGGAGTAGGGGGAAGGGGGGTAGGAAGTTCAACATCAGTCCAACTGAGTAGGTGATATTCAAGTTCAAGCTGTTGGTTTGGTTTGTAGTCCAATTGTTTAGGAGAATGTTATAAGAACACATTAAACTGCCGGTTTTGCACTAATACCCTATTAACAACGTTTAATTTGGATTAACCAGAAGTTTTGCCACAACGTACCTGACGTCACCCAGCAGGTTCATGATCTCATCAGATTTCTCCTCGCTAAAATAGATTAATCCAAAATGACATACAGTTATGATGCGGGAATATCTCCCATTTGATTGATTGAAACTGATATAACTTGTGTTGTGAAAGCATTAACCTTTTTCATACCTGAATATATTTGATGTTGTACTGTAACTGGGATGGGGAAGTGGAGCAAAAGTATGTTTTAGTGTATTTGGTATACAAGGTGCTCTTATCTTGGTGGTGAATACTCATACTGACAAGAATTAATACAATTTATGTATTTGTAGTTTGATCTCCAATTACCTTTTTGGAAGTGCTGGTAATTTTGGAAGAAAAAGTTTGGATTCATCTTCAGAGTTGTAGAAGGAACTGAGGACACTGGAAGACATGGGCCAGATGTTAGTGTAAATAACAACCTACGTATATATCTATGGTCTATTAATGGAGGCTTGTGGTGACTACCTGCTCTCCTCGACCACCTCCATCCAGGTCATGCAGGAAACGGCATTCTCAACGGTGAACAGGTGGAGAATCTCTGCCTTCTCCACATCACACAGGACAACCTGCTTGGTGTCCCCCAGGGCAAAGGCCAGGACTGTGGGACAGAGGGGCCATAGTGACAGTGAGGTTACACGGCAGTAGGGCAGGGAGTGAGAACAGGTGGTTTGGTAAGGGCAGATTGGATCTGCCTACTGATCAGGGTTCTAACCAGCTGGTTGTAGAATTGTGTGGTTGATGAGGTGTGGATAAATTGTGTGCCTGCAATGCATGTGTGAACAAATGTGAGGAATTCCTCGATGTGCTTCTGGTTGATCCTATGAACTGCCATTTATGATGAATAAACATGATAAATAGATGGAAATAAATTGCTACATTACTTAGAAATCTTTAAACTGAATCCAAGTTCCTTACTCTTGCCATCGGGCCTCCAGGCCAGAGCAGTGATCTCCTTTCCTGTGTGCTCTGTGGCTGGGAGGCTCCACACTCTGTGGAAGTTGGCCAGCCGATGTAACAAAAGCTAGAGAGAAGACATTTATTAAACTACTAACAACGATGACATTCTTTCTAGAGAACTAGACATAAGACCTACTTCTCCAGATGTGTTGGCGAGGGCGATGAGATCTCTTTTGGGGGACCATGCCATGCAAAGCACGGGGTTGGGGAGCTGCTTTTCCCCAACTTGCCGAAACGCAGGCATCGTTCCGGCTGGGAATTCTAAAGGAAATGTGCATTTTACATGAGACAATCTAACAACCACATATAGCATACAACCGTATATTTTTGCTTCAGCATTGTTTACTATCTTGCCGGTCTATGTGTTATAATCCACGGTAGCCAATCAGTATATTGCTCCATTGAATAGTCGGTAATAAGCGAGCTTATAAGGACCTGACAGTATTTTTGCGTCATGCAGACTACTGTATAATATAGAGCTCTTAATAACACAGGAACTACTTATATTTTACCGCATAGTTGGTCAACATACCTTGAATCTGTCAGAAAACCTTGAAACTTAAGCGCGTAAATTCTGAAGCTCTATTAACTTACATAAACGCCATTTAATCAAAAGTTTAGGTTGATAAACCTCAATCTGACAGCCCTGCCTACTTTCATGCTAACGTCCACACACTGCTAACTCAGCTAGAAAACCAGGAGAAATCCGTATCTTACCACGACCAAAATACAACTGAAGACAGAATAGAGGGGATTTGAATGAGCTAAATCTAGCCTGCGAACTAAATACGAAAGATGTTCATCTTGATTGGACACTTTGTTTTCACAATTCCGCGGACAGCGCCATCTTTACCCCTCGACCAATGGCTGCAGAGAAACGGAAAGAAGAACAGACAAACATAACCAGGACGCCAGAGCGTATAAACCACTACGACGGTATTCGACTCATTCCGCTATATTAAATGAGTTACGAAATGCATAATATTCAAGTCCCAGAGGATTAGACAAATAACAACTATTTATATTATTGTGATACTATTTTTATTTGTATTGTGATATTAAGTCATAAGGGACACATCACTTATGTCTAAATAATGTTATTGCAACCTACTTGCCATAACAGGATCACTAGAAGTGTACATGAATCTGTGTGAGTGAGTGCATGCACGTGTCTTTAAGCATGCATGTTTGTATGTGTGTATGTGTGTGTGTGTGTGTGTGTGTGTGTGTGTGTGTGTGTGTGTGTGTGTGTGTGTGTGTGTGTGTGTGTGTGTGTGTGTGTGTGTGTGTGTGTGCGTGCGTGCGTGTTTGTGTGCGTGTGCTTGTGTCTGCTTGTCTGCACGAGCACATGTCTGTCTGTCTCTATGTGTGTGTCTGTGTATGTCTCTATGTGTGCTGTTGCTGTGTGTGAGTCTCCGGTATTTATCTGTATCAGTAGATAACTGCAGCGCCAGAATAGCAGTGAGAGAGTGATAGGAGGCCATAAATAGACTAAGTGTGGCAGTGAGAGTCAGCTCATCTGTGCACCTCTCAACCGCTGGCCGGCCACTATAGTTATTAACATCAAATTGACTGACCATTGCACTTTGTTGTTCTTAGCACTAATGTTGAATTCATAATGTTGAGCTATCTCTGTATCTTGAGTCTTAACAAATATCACATTTCGACATTTAGTGCATTTGGCAGACGCTTTTATCCAAAGCGACTTACAATAAGTAAATTTGTCAGAAATAGGTGAATCAATAAATTGCTGTCGGTACAGTAAGGATGTTGATAGAACCAAGTGCAAGCACTAACAATCGCTAGGTTAACCCATTCCCTGTATGTGATTGCAGTTGATTATGATTCATTCTCAGCCTCACTTGTACGTCACTGGATTAATGCTTCATATGTGAATGTAAATACCACAACAACTGACATTTAATAACATACTGTAACAGCCATAACACAATGTGATGCAATTTAAATAGAGTCTTCTAAACCCTTATCATTGTCGAGAGGATAGGAATCAACCTTTTGAATACTTTAGTGTTAGTACTTGATCCGGATGGTTGCCGTTGGTGTCCGCAGGTTAGCATAGGGTGAATGCCGATAGCAGCTCAGCGCTAACCCTGAGGTCAGGACCTCCTGTCAAAGAGCTAAAGTGAGAACATGCTCCCCGCCAAGTAAAGTCACCTTCCCCACTCGATACCATGATCTGTGTTTGAACAGCCGAAATTCACTCCCCCATTTTTGTTGGCGTGGTTGTGGAGAGGCAGGAACATTGATACATCTAATGTGGCATTGCCCCTCAGTAAAGGGTTTTTGGAAAGATGATCTGTAACTTGTCTTCTATTCTGAAAGGGAAATACCACTCTGCCAACTAATTTGCCTTTTAGGCAACTCTTACGCAACTCATCATAGCTTCAGCCTTCAGCCTCAGTTAAATGAATCATTACGATGAATTGGAAAGTACAAAAACCCAATTGCTTCAGCACTGTGTTAATTGGTTAAAAGACTTTATGGATCTCCTGTCAATGGAACGTGCAACCTCGGTCCTCAATGATCATCCTTGGTGATGAAGGTCCTGGATCTTTATAATACTGTATTTGAGAACTGCGCAATTAAATGAATGTATTGAATATTATGGATCTGCACCCCCCCCCCCCCCCCGCCCGTGTTGTACTGTGTATGGTTTTGTAATGTCCTGTGAGTTTTGTTATCTTATGATGTATGTATACAAGGTTTGGTATCGTTTTGTTTGTTGTCTTATTTTGTTTTGTGTTTAAGAAAAAAAAATATATATATATCAAAATAAAAAAATAGCCGAAATTCTGGGCTAGCTGGGCCATCAGCCAGTACTAGTCACTACTGTCTCGTCCAATTATCACATTAGCAAGTAGCTGAATATTGCATGACCTACAATTGGATCATGTAATCGCGTAGCGGGCTTGACATGTGTCCATTTACACACAGGGATGTTGATGTTTGGAAAATCATGGTGTAGACTTTAATGAACCTGACACACACACATTCAGAAAACATAACAGATGCATTGACACAAAAAACACATTCATTCACAAAAACATACCCATTCACTCTCATAAACATATAAACACACACACACATACAAACACACACAGGTGCATTCACCCACCAACTCACACAAACACAATCCAAAAAGTACACGCAAACAAATACGCATACACCCACACACAAACACATGCACACACACTGAGATATTACACAAGTGGCCTAATCCCCATATGCTACCTTTTCCCTCCCTCCCTCCCTCCCTCCCTCCCTCCCTCCCTTCCTCCCTCCCTCTCTCGTTCCCTCCCTCACCCTCCCTCTCTCTCTCTCCATCGAAGTGTGACTCTCTGTGAAACCTGAGCTTGGCCCAAATATAGCCCCACACAGCGAGCCATCGGCCCAGGGACAGATGGGTCGGCAGGCCACCGACCAGACCACGCAGTCCAACGTCCGGACCTTCCGCTATCTGTCCTCTCCGCCCCGGCTAACACCAGCACCAGCACCACCATCAAATAAAATAAGAAGTAATAAAAAAAGAACAATCCTGGAAAAACGACATCAGGTGGAAGCGGTTAGATACATCTCCCACCTTTAGGTGAGTTGCTCTGTACTTTCTTTCATATACTTTGACAGACATGTTTTTGGTAGGTGGTTAGTTTGCTAGGGGATTTTAGACCAAACCTGTATTCACTTATAATTTATGATGTGCAATTTAAAAATATTACAGCATTTATGTTATGTTGGACTTATTTTTCAGAATTCTATTTTTTGAAAGGCAAACATTTTATTTAATTTTCAGCTGTTTTTGTTAGCTTTATTGGTGAATTAAAATCTAAAATATACATTCACAGATTGTTATCAAATGCACATTCAATTCATTACAGTTTATGTGTGTGATCAAAAATAGAAGATGAGCCTGACTGACTGTTGGGCTTAGTTTGCTGGGAGACCAACAGTCCGGCCACCACTCATTCAGTCAATGTTACTATTGAAAGGGTTCCGCATTCACATTGTATCACCGCATACTACTCTTCACCTGGTTCACCTTTAGGAGATGTATAAACCTGTCAGTCCATCCATTGTGCCTCCATTGTAGCCATAATTCCCCACTGCATCTCGCTCTTCTGTGGCGTCTGACTGCCGTTCGCTGAAACGTACCCCGCGGGATTAAAAATAACAACAGCTGCTGAGCACAACGCCATCAGTGACACTCACCCTCCTATCTTAACCCCCATACAAACTCCCCCCCCCCCCCCCCCCCCCCCAGTACACATTGTAGATGCCTGGCCCATGTACAATGTGTACTACTAGGCTGAGGTCTCTCAGTCACAAAGTATCACAAAGTACCATTCAACGTCTCAGTGTTTAAATGATACTAGCAGAGAGCTAATTATGTCCATCATCCTAATTATCAAAGACAAAATCATAACCTCTTTGGGCTTACAACATGTGTTAACCACATAAATGTATTACCTTCTGAAGAAAAACCTACTGCAGTACCAGTGACAGTGGAAACAGTAAGAAAGCATGAGAGGTCCAGACAGCATTGGGAAAGCGCCAATAGCCCTAGACCCTTGCTCAACACACACAGTCCAGTGTGGACCAGACCTGCTGCACTGTTGTTGCTGCAACAGCATCAGACGGTTGCCTAAGTTGTTATGAACTCTATGAGTCTGAATAGACACCAGACAGTAGTTTAGTCAACAGGGCAGTGACTTCCAATGGAGGAACACATAATCGTCAATCATACCGTCCTACTTTCTCCCCCCATCCCCCCCATCTGATAACCTTGGTATGTTCCAAGTTGTTCCCCTGGTTGTTGGGATGATGTTTTGATTGTAATTCAAGCGGAAAGCTAGCCTTCACTGCAATGGATGTAAAAATACAATCCATAATACTATCTGTCTTTCGGTTTTTGATCCATGGTCTTTGTTCTTTCTTGCTTTATTTTATTTACACCCACACACACACCCCAAATGCTTTATGTTTGTGTTGAACTGTTGGAGTAAGTCTGTGGTAAGTGAGTGCCTTTGTGTGTGTTGATTAGGATGAGGATGTGTTTGTGTTTGCCTACACGTTGTTTACAAGGGGTGTGTCTGTATTTGCCTGTTGTGGGAGGCTGTGTTGACATGTTGTCAACACAAAGTTGGGTGTGTGTGTGGTTTCTGTGCGTGATTTTGTTTCTGTGCGTTTGTGTTTACTGTTGTTTACTGAGGGCGTGTCTGTTTTGCAGGATGCAGGACGGGAGTTGGACTCAGCCCCTCCCATCTCTGCTGCAGAAGGACCATGCAGGGGGCGGGGCTTCTGACCTGGACGGGGGCGTGTTTTCTGAGGCGTCCTCCGACGGGGACCTCTACCTGGACCCTCCGTGCCAGCTGGACGCCGATGACGGGGACTTCGCCGACCTGACCGCCTTCCTCAGCGCGGATGAGATCAACCTCAGTCTGGATCTGGCCCGAGAGGCCTTCGGAGATGAGCCTGAAACGTCCCCCAAACCCACGCAAGAGGAGCCGGTTCTCCATGCTTCACACTCCTTCCACTCACCTCCCTCCTTCCCCTCTCCCCCCTCCATCCCCCCTCCCCCCTCCATCCCCTCACCCCCCTCCATCCTCTCTCCCCCCTCCATCCCCTCACCCCCCTCCATCCCCTCGCCCCCCCCGGTCCCCCCACTCCCCTCCATGCCCAAGTTTTCAACACCCACCTCACCCCCCGACCACCAGACCAAAGCCTTCCTTCAGGATACCTCTGCTATGGCCTCCGCCAGCCAGAATATGCTCTTCAGCATGACAACACCTACCTCCGGTGAGACGCCGCCTCAGCCCTCGGCAGAGAGGTTTGTGTGCCACAGGTCCATCGCGCCGGTGTACAAGCAGGATGGGCCCCGGCTGCTCCACCAGGGCCTCGAGCTCAGCGACCGCGTGCCCTCGGCCACGGAGTTCTGCAGCCGAGCCGCGTCCTTCATCGAGGAGCTGTCCTCGCTGTTCAAAGGCGCCCCCGGTCGCCCCGAGCAACCGCTGGGCGAGGAGGACTCGTCCTCCCCGGACAGCGGATACCTGTCGCCGAGGAGCCAGCGGATGCCACCGGTGGGTGCCGTCTCTGTCCTGCCCCAGCCCCCTCAGCCCCCTCAGCCCCCTCTGCCCCCCCAGCCACCCTCCACCGCCGGGGGAGGCATGGAGCAACAGGGACCCCCGGGCTCAGCTGAGCCTGTGGGGTACCAGACCTCTGGGGGGGGTCAGAACCAGAACGGAGCCCTGTCGCCACCTGTCTTCACCCAGAAGCTGAAGAGCCAGGAGGTGTCAGAGGGAAGCCCCATTCAGCTGGAGTGTCGAGTCGGGGGAAACCCACTGCCCTTAGTTCGGTAAGGTTCAACCTCTCATAAACTCACATTTATGCCTTTTCTGGTCAGGTTTAATATGGACTAGATTTAGAATAAGGCCTCTTAACCAGTCCTAGAGGTAGATTACGGACCTTAATGTAGCTGTTTCCACTCTCAGTTCATATTGGCCAATACTACCAAGGGGTCTCAGAGCAAGGCATTTGACTCCTAACAAGATGGACATTGGTAATTACTGAATATGTGTGTTTGGTTGTGAGTGTAATTGTCGTGATTAGTACATGTTCACACAGGAAATCAATACTTATTTGCTCTTTGTTTTCTAACAGTTTCATAGCCATTTATTAAATAATAGTTGATCTGGTTGACCAAAGCTTGGTAATGTTACTTAATTTATTATTTAGGGACAGACAAATTGTGTAAGCGTAAAGTTGTATCTTCCTACTAAAAAATTTATTTTGTACAAATTGTTAGTGCTATACCATTGTTCTGGTGAGCTTTCTCTGTGATAATGAAACCCACAGTTACTAGATGGACATTATCTCTTGAGTTAGGAGTTGTGCAGAAGTTTCCCAACAAACTCTGGGGAACTCACGGTTCACCAGAGGCCTGTCTCAGGCGGTGTTAAGAAAAATACCCGTGGCCCACTTTCAGAGTACTTCACTTGACATATGCACCAGGCATAATCTTTCATGTCATTGTACTGCATTAGCAGCAGGTTAATTCAGAGATAACTCGTCTCTGCTAGCATTATATCTGCCCATTGGGCGCTTCGCTGTCCCCCTGGAAGGAGGGATCCCTTCTAAAGGTTTCGTCCCTTGATCTTGGTGGTTTTTCTGTGTCCTTTAGAGGGCTGTGGGCTAGGGGGTGTGGTAAATTGACAGCCTGTCAGGCCTTTTGAGACTGTAAGTGTGATTATTTTTTTTATAATATCACGTCGTACTGCTTCATACTGTTTCATACTGCTTAATTTTTGTGTTGTGGGTCTCAAGCATCTACTTCTTCTCTGAGAATATATTGCACAAAAGTTGGGCCATTGATGTCATTGGTCCAGACTTTGCGTAGAATCAGTACTCCCTCAAATTAGAAAATAGTGGAGTGTGACTGGCTGTACAAACAAAATCGACTTGAAATGGATTTGATATCAGCTAGCAACTTGCAGCGAGCAACTTTCAATACCCCTGAAGAGGTGATCTGGGTTCAGATCTGCGCTGTGTTGACACGCAGGCTTGCAGACCACCTGTTACCGTCACCAGGGGACTTCCAGACCTTATCCATGAGCTTTTGTCAATCCCATTCGCCGGCCAATCAGAAAACCAGACCACCGGGAGTTGAAGGAGTTTCAGTTGGGGATGTACCAACAGACACTACACAACCCCGTCCCTATCCCACAACACACCCCACCTCTCACACTCACGGTAATTCATACCAGTCCATCGGTAAAAATACCCCCCCTCCCCTCTCCTGTTTCCCGATGTATCCTTTTTAATACCAGGTCAACCTTTTTGCTGTTTACTACAAAGTCTTGCAATAACTAATCTAAGCACTTGGCAGTCTTATTTATAAATGACATTCCTATCCCTCTTTAAGTCTCTCTCTCTCTGGGAACTCTTGGTTGAAGGAAGTTTTATGTTATCCTATGTTTGGAGTTGATAAAAGATGCATTTTGAATTGGTTATGTAAGTTATGTTGGGAGGCTACAGGTTAAAGACCGGCCTTAGGGTGATGTTGTCCGTCTCCTGGGGGGCCATGGGGGGGGGGGGGGGGGAGCTCGTTCCTGAAAGTATTAATAGTTTCCAGGCCAACAGGAGCCTCTGTATGGAATGCTTGCAATGTCATGACCGGGAATTTTCCCCCTGTCAGGCCTTCTTCACACCTTCTTCACCATAATGTAGGTAAAAATAAGTGTTTTTCACCCCAAGAGAGATACAAGCAATGCCCAACTGGGACCTATATGCCTGCATGTAGACGAGGGGGCAGACAGAGACAAATTACAGCCTCTGTTTGTTCACGTCCAGTTTATTTATACAGCACCATTATCACAATTACACAGTCTCAATGGGCCCATATTTTACTAAACACTGCATAACCCTACGCCCAGAAGGGAAAGCAAATATACTCCCTAAAGAAGCAGTTGGAAACGATAGAACCATTGAGAGGGAACTGATAGGAGCAACTCTTAGTTAAAAAGGAATATAGGCCTAAAGTACAAAAATAACAATTACAATTAAAACAATTAAATTAACCTTTTTAGCAAGGTGTTGCTAAAGTGTGAAAGTACATACTTCTTCTAACCTTGTGATCTGACAGTATGTGTACAGTAATCTACAATGTACAAATACAGACTTGCTCTTTTGTGATTCTGCAGGGAACTGTGTCGATGGAGAACCATAGAACAGATAATAACAATGATTCCACGTAAAGAACAGTAGTCAATATTTCTGGGTAACAGCATGCTGTATCCTCCATGAACGCTAGAGGGCAGCAGGGCGGCATTCTCTTTCTAAACGAGACCGATCACTTCTCAAAGTAAAACCGTTACAATATCTAAATAGAGAAAACCGTCATGGGTCAGATATTATCTTTAGAGTATGAACATAACCATCTTCTGTCTCCCTTCAGTCCTCAACGCACAGAGGTTAAATGTTTCAGAATAGTATTTTTAGTTTGGTGTTATACATGCAGGGAATGCAGTAACCTTTAGCAAAGCCATATTATATTTCCATTGTTGGAGCCAAAAGTAGTTCACATGATAAACTGTCAACTAATCTTAGTAGCAGGGCAAAGGATTTACTGAAAGACATGATGCTTGTGTGTGTGTGTGTGTGTGTGTGTGTGTGTGTGTGTGTGTGTGTGTGTGTGTGTGTGTGTGTGTGTGCGTGTGCGTGTGGTCTATAATACATGCTCTTTGTATTTATAATTCTGGAAATACCCTTCAATAGGGGTAGATCCAATACACTGCGATGAGAACATGATGGTTATATTGTGTGGGCTTCTGCATACATGCTACTGTTAAGTCATGAAACAGATGTTTTTATAACCTTTAATAACCTCATATAACGTATACTTTCTTATGATGGACTTGCTCAAGTATGGCTACAGGTTAGCTTGCGGACACTGGGATTCAAACCTAGTCATTTTCAGCTGAGAGGCGAACACTGTTGCCACGACGCTAACCTCCTGCCCCCATAAATATGGGGGATAACTTGATGAAATGGTTGAGCAATAAAGAGGCGTCCTTCTCCACATCAAAGGCCCGGTAACGAGCGTGGGACAGAGACTCAGCTATCCTCCTTCCCCTAGACTTTTGTGGCGTTTAATGGCTGAGGAAGTTATTCTTCTCCATTCAAATACTTCTCCCGGTCTTTTGTTTCTCATTAATTTTAATTTTAGAACTTGTAGAACCCACTTTCCGTGTTGAGCCTGAATACAAAAGGCCTATTACTGTTTAGACATGTGGGTTTGGGTTTCGCCTCACACTTTCTTTATGCATGCAAATGCACACCTGTGTGTTTGAGTTTTGGTGGCGCTCTCTCTGCATGAGTTCTAGCCCTCAATCCGCCCCTGGAGAGCCTCTCCTGGCTCCTCAGGGCTGCCAGATTTTGCCACACCTCCTCACCGCAACCTTCATCCATAACGGAGTCCGGGAATCGATGGTTCTCTGGAGCCGTACTTGGCACAAGTACGTCTCCACAACAAGGCTGAAGATAGATAATATTACTACTTTTACATTTTATCATACGCAACATATTTTATACTGTAAAAGCCTTTCTAGGGTACATTGTCACCTCACAAACTCACGTTTCAAGGTCAAATGCCAAAACATCTATTCACCATAATACCATTATCTACAATCAGAGTTGATTATGAACTGCCAAAAAAGGGAATATGACATGGCATCATTCTTTCGTGCCTAAATAGTCCTTTTTACTTTCAAACATCAATTTCAAGTTATCACATTTCTATGGCTATGCCAACGGAAACGGTCCCCGACCCCTGATCCAGGATAATGACCCCTTGCTTAGGCTCTGCTGTCTTTTGTTGTTTTTTCTTAAGTGATAAAGGCCCAATGTGTGGCCTAGAGCTGGGTGTGGCTACCGGTCGGTGTGGCTTGTGGTACAACGGGGAGGTGTCATGCCGTGGTGGAGGTGTCATGCCGTGGGCCATGGTATGTGGAGTGCTTTGGCCTTGACCTGTTCAAATCAAATCAAATTGTGGCCTGTGTTGGCTGTGGTCTGCAGTGCCCACGGCCATTTTGTAGAGGAAAAGGCCATACATTGCTTTGGGATGTGGACTTGTGTAGAGTAGTCTAGTGTACAGTATAGTGTGCTTTTGTGTAGGTTGTATTATAGTGGTGTAGTGTAGTGTAGTGTAGTGTAGTGTAGTGTAGTGTAGTGTAGTGTAGTGAAGGGAAGTCATTTTTACTGAGACTGCTTCAACTTGGAGTGTGTTTCTTATAGTGTGTGTGTGTGTGTGTGTGTGTGTGTGTGTGTGTGTGTGTGTGTGTGTGTGTGTGTGTGTGTGTGTGTGTGTGTGTGTGTGTGTGTGTGTGTGTGTGTGTGTCTGTGTGTGTCTGTGTCTGTGTGTGTTTGTGTGACTGTCTGTGTGTGCTTGTGTGTATGGTGAATGAATGTTCATTCTTGCTAGATTGACTAACAATGCTTTTGACGCAAACAACCGCACACATGAACATCTGAGTAATCCAATTTGTGTGTATGTGTATGTCTGTATGCTTGTGTGTATTTCTATTTATGTGGGTAAGGATTGTCTGTTCACATTTTGATGTATGAGGTCTGAATCGAACCGAGTTGTGGCTGATTCCTCACTCCTGACATGATTACAGTTCCAATCCAAACAAGGGAATTCCCTCGCCACGACCCTCTGGGTGGCTATTTTAAGGTTATTGGGTCCTGATAATCCCTCCCTGCTTTAAATCTTGTGATGGAGCCAATGTGTGTTTCAGTTGGAGAATAACAAATGGTCGCTTGGTTTGAGCAAAACACACAATAACCCCACTGCAGTGAAATCCTGCAAACCTGTTTCTTAGGCTACTAGTCGACTTTAACATCAGATTGGTTAAACATACGCAAACACACACACAATCACTCACACTATCACAGGATTATTATTCAACTTCACCTAAACTTTTTTAGATGAAACCTAAACCTAGTCTTTCCACAGGTAAAATTGTGCAACTCATTAACCTCTGAACTTTACATCCACAAATGTAAAGGTCCTTCTCAAAAGATCTTAAAACCCCCCCTGGCTATCTATTGCCTTGACTCCCGAGCCAGCTCACAGGTTAGCTTAGTAACACTAGCCTCATCCTCAGAAAAAGTGACCGTTTGATGACTCATGACGTAGCATAGCTGCTATGCTAATTGTTTGGCCTGAATTAACACATCCGCCCTTGTAAGCCTCAGACGAAACAGGGCTTGTTTGATCTCTACAGGAGAAGACGGAAAATGATTGGAAAAATGATCTGTGAGGAAAAAAATAAAAATTTAAAATGTAATTAATAAAATTGGTCAGCTGTACATGGCGGTGACATCACAATGATGTCAGGATCTCAATGAGCTCCCCTGAGTTATGCTCTATAACCACAATAACCATTAAGTTATGATCTAGGAGGAGTGGAGCAGGCCCTAATATACTTTAGTGCCCATTTGGCAGTGTTGTAACATCTCATAGGTGGGGATGACTGAGTGACAGGGAGCCAAGTGGTCGGTTTATGGATTCTGTTGGGCAGATGTGAAGTTGTCAGTGTGACGCATAAGCTAGTTCACACATCACTGAAAGCCTTGCGTGTGTGTGTGTGTGTGTGTGTGTGTGTGTGTGTGTGTGTGTGTGTGTGTGTGTGTGTGTGTGTGTGTGTGTGTGTGTGTGTGTGTGTGTGTGTGTGTGTGTGTGTGTGTGTGTGTGTGTGTGTGTGTGTGTGTGTGTCTGTGTGTGTGTGTGTGTGTGTGTGTGTTTCATGCAATATAAACCAACATTGCTCAAATAGTGAAACATTTTTACATCAAAACGTATGTAAATTGATTGTTGTTGAAATGAATGTCTGCATTATGTGGTTTTATCTTAGTGTACCCAAAACTCATGAAGGATAGGCCCCTACAAACTTCTTCTTTCTCTGTCTCATGTCTGTCTGTCTGTCTGTCTGTCTGTCTGTCTGTCTGTCTGT
>NC_079423.1:3773246-3778246 GCF_026213295.1 Gadus chalcogrammus | reverse complement strand
GTATTTTTATACTGTAGTTTGACGTCATTCCCAAACCCGTGGTTCCACTACTCTTCATGTCTGTTGGGATTTCTACTGGAGTGAATCATCGCAGGGATTTAGTTTTCATGATGTCACAGGCAGGTTTGTGGGATTAATTAGATGATTGTGATAAATACTAATCCTACCTCCCTGCCTCTAGCACACTCCATCCCTCTCGTCGAAACATCCCCTGAACTTTGACCTTTGGACTGGGGCCAAGATCCCCTTACTTATACTTATTTCACCCAGCAGCTCTTCTACCTCCCATTCATTTGGACGTCACCTTCATGGAACAATGAAGGATTTGAAAGTGATCTGGATGTTGAAAAAGGTCTCCTGATTGAACATCTCTTCAAGTTGAACACGGTGCCAGTGTTGAATAAAGTCTCTAGTGCCCAACAATGTCTCTGGTGTTGAGCAAGGTTTGGTCGTGTCCGTAAACAACCGGCACTGTCTACAGCTCACCCAATGGTTTTGATTAGAGAGCGCAGACGTGACATTGACCGGCCCTCTTGGCTGTAGCCAAGCCTGTGTTTTTTCCTGTGTGGTGGTGGCGGTTTGAGATTCTGTGGTGCTCTTTGAAGCGCACGGACATCCCTCCATTATAGCTGGATCCTCACTCTTCCTGTGGTGGATAATAAAACCAGCATGGCCTCTGTTGTAGTTTGTAATTAGGACTACAGACAGCCTACACACCACCGCTATGCTCTGTTGTCCTGCAGTCTGGTGGTGGAGGCAGGGAGTGACAGACAGACACACAGGAATTTGGGCAGCAAGGGACAGACAGACAGACCGAGAGAACGATGGACCGACAGGGAGACAGATATACAGGGAGGAAGAGATGGACATACAGGTAGAGACAGGCCAGTTTAGGTCCCTGATGTCCCATAATTCCTCGCGTTCTCTCTCTCTCTCTCTCTCTCTCTCTCTCTCTCTCTCTCTCTCTCTCTCTCTCTCTCTCTCTCTCTCTCTCTCTCCTCTGTGTCTCTCTCTCTTTTTCTCCCTTTCTTTCTCTCTTTCCCCCTCTGTGCTGGCCTGTTCTCTGGGGCTTGTGGTGAAACCGACCTTCGCTTCATAAAACTTTCCATCAACAGCGGTGAATAACAGACGGGTCGGGCCAGGAGACCGGGGCCCAGTTGCACGCAGCCCCGGCTAGAGGGGCCATGGGGTCTCGACTCTTCCCCTGGCCTCTGGGTCTCAGGGTTGGCGCGGCCTCTGGGTCTTGTGTGACATGTGCTGGTTAACTGAGCATGATGAGCACAATGAGAAAACGGCTCTTCTATGACCATTATTTTAGTATGCATTCATTAAGCCGACTCTAATAACCAAATTGTGGAGACGCATTTTTAGACGCAGGTCGATACGGAGCAAGGAGGGTCATGGGTTAAGGGTTAGATGCCCATTGGTCACCCTCCATGAAAATGTATGCACTGACGGTATTGTTAGTTTGGGATAAAATCAACTTGTGGAGGAATTGTATTTATATAATGAGTATGGTGCCCTCTGTGACTTCCTTAAAGGGGTGATATCATGCTTTTTCGACTTTTCCCTTTGCTTTAAGCCCGAGCCAGGGGGGGTATTCACGCCCACCGAGAACGCTCCTTAAAGGTCCCACGACATGCTACCAGGTGTGGTGTGATTAGCCGTTACACGCCATTTTGGAAATGTGCCCCTTATGACATCACAGGTGGGCGTATCCACCTAGATGTATGACGGATAGATGAGCAACGTTTGCTAAAGTCCAGTGGGTAGGCTGGTTGACTGATCTATCCAGCACACATCTAGGGAGACACGCCCACCTCTGATGTCATAAGGGGCAGATTTCCAATATGGCTTGTAACGGCTAATCACACCACACCTGGTAGCATGTCATGGGACCTTTAATAAGTGCATGAAACAGCTTGTTTGCACTCAAACATTACTTCCCTAACAGTGTGATGTCAAACTGTGCAATGGGTGGTGCTGAAGTGCAGAAGTCTCGCCTCCCAGGTACCTGCAATGTTTACCATTCTTATGGCTGTGAATTTGCCGACGCAAAGTGTTCGACTCAGTTACTCGAAATTAACAGTAACATACAGACATGTAACCCTATTATAGTAGCAACCCCATATGTAATTATTAACCCTAAAAAAGCATGATATGGGATATTCAACACATAAAATGTAGTCAATTCAAATGTCCACATAGGAACAGGTTTCAGAACAGCACAGTTCTCAAAACTGGAACAGTTTTCAGAGCAGAACAGTTCTAAGACCAGAACAGTGTTCAGATCAGAACAGTCCTTGACCAGAACAGCATTCAGACCAGAACAGTGCTCAGACCAGAACAGTGTTCACATTCCATTGAAAGTAACAGTTTAATCCTCCCCTACTCCAACATTCCACACAAATGGACAAATAACATGAATTTAGAGGCATTAATCATTAGCGTCTGTCTCCAATGCGTGTACGAAGTAATTATCCATAATAACATATCATCAAGTTTGATTGATAGAAAACTTTTATTGTGCTGCTCAATCATAGCGCTCTGCATTTGGTCAGTACATTGAGGGGTTTCAGCAGCGTGCTCTGAGTATATGTGGTTGTGTGTTTGTGCAAGTGTGTTTGTGTCTGTTTCAGAGAGTTTTTTGTTTCTGTGAGTTGGTGTGTATGTGTGTGAGTTTTTGTTTCTGTGAGTGTTGGTGAGTGTGTCGGTTGGTCTTTATGTTTGTTTGTATGTGTGTGTGTCTGTCTATGTGTGTGTGTCTGTGTATGTGTGTGTATTTGTGTGTGTTTATACTGGTCTCTGTGTGTGTATGTGTGTGTGTGTGTGTGTGTGTGTGTTTGTATGGCTGTGTGTATGTGTGTGTCTGATGTATATCTGTTTGTGTGTGTATATGTGTGTGTGTGTGTGTGTGTGTGTGTGTGTGTGTGTGTGTGTGTGTGTGTGTGTGTGTGTGTGTGTGTGTGTGTGTGTGTGTGTGTGTGTGTGTGTGTGTGTGTGTGTGAGTGTGTGTGTGTGAGTGTGTGTGTGTGTGTGTGTGTGTGTGTGTGTGTGTGTGTGTGTGTGTGTGTGTGTGTGTGTGTGTGTGTGTGTGTGTGTGTGTGTGTGAGAGTGTGTGAGTGTGTGTGTGTGTGTGTGTGTGTGTGTGTGTGTGTGTGTGTGTGTGTGTGTGTGTGTGTGTGTGTGTGTATGTGCTGGTCTGGTCTGGATTTCATCAGACTGTTTGTTTCAAACAATGGTTTCCATCTCCATGGTTCTATCTCCAGAGGGCTGGAGTCTGGATTCACCGTGCACAGCGGGGCCGTCCGCAGAAACTCTTTTACATCCTCTGCAGATTAGAAGGTCTTTGCTCACTAACACCAGCACTTCCTGGACTTTGGTAATGATAGATGGCTTCATGGAAATGTAGTGGCCCTGGAAACCTCTCACCTGTTTCTGTAGATATGCAACGCACACATATGTGCAAATACACACTGGCATACGCCAACACACATACATCAAATACATGAAAACCCACAGAGATATGCACACAGACACACACACAGTCACAAACACACACACACAGTCACAAACACACACACACACACACACACACACACACACACACACACACACACACACACACACACACACACACACACACACACACACACACACACACACACACACACACACACACACACACACACACACACACACACAGAGGCAAGGCAAGGCAGACAGACAGACAGACAGACAGACAGACAGACAGACAGACAGACAGACAGACAGACAGACAGACAGACAGACAGACAGACAGACAGACAGACAGACAGACAGACAGACAGACAGACACACACACACACACACACAGGCACACAGGCACACACAAAATACAAACTCTAAACCTTTCTGGTCATAAAAAGTAGGTTTACTACTATAAACACATTCGTATGACAATATTATATTGTATTAGTTTAACCCTTCCCCTGCTTGTGTTTGATTTAAAGGTGCAATCTGTAACATTTTAACTAGATAGTATCTTAAAATAAGCTAGACATATCTGTAGTCAATGCTGATTGAAATCACATCCTAAATGAGGTGTCCTAGAAAAGATAGGCAGGAAGAATAGCTATTGAAATTCAACCATGCAATGATTTTCATCAAACGCCTCAAAATGAACCTCTCTCTATTGGCCAAATGTGACAGGAGTTTTCCAAACCAGACGTTTTGCATTTCT
Source organism: Gadus chalcogrammus (assembly GCF_026213295.1). NCBI lineage: Eukaryota > Metazoa > Chordata > Actinopteri > Gadiformes > Gadidae > Gadus > Gadus chalcogrammus. Next base: position 3,774,024 of record NC_079423.1, on the reverse strand, counting down.
CAAACAATTATCCTGGGCTGGCTTCTGATGGCTGCAATTGGTTCTGCGGTCCAGATCTGGTGGGTATGGATCTAATCAGTATTCTGAGGCCATGTAAGACACACTTTCAGACCAGCTGAACACCACTCCACCAACTTAACATAGACCTTTGCATTGGGGTCAATTGTTATCCGCCATTGCAGCAGGGTCAGGGTTTGGTGTTTATTAAATTACCGTTTGTACATCTTAGCAAGTGAGGGTGAGGCACGCTAGACAGGAAGTTTTAGTCATAGTGGAGTTCTTGACTTCCAGCTAAGTTGTTCCCTGCCAGTGAACTCTGATGAAGCGGATCAGACAGGGAACCAGAAGCCTTGTTCTGATTTCCTCAATGGGTTACTGTCAGTCAGTCAGTGGGATTGAGAAGATTATGATGACGCTCTTTCACCTGTCTACACCTGTTTTCTACTCTGCCGCTTGGTGACGCAAATCAGCATCAGGTGTGGTGAACGGTGACACAAGCTTTGGAGATACAGTATACGCATTGGTTCCTAGTCCGCCCGAGTCTGTTGAGTCACTAACTGCCATCCTTCTGCCGGCCCTTTTCATTGACTTTCTCCCTTGCCCGGGATGCAAACCCGCTCCACTAGGGTTAGGTGCATGTTCTCCAGAATGACGTGTGAGTACAGGGGCACTATTGTGCGGTGCTGCTTGGCCGACACCCCGCGGTGCATCCAAACCTCTGCAGTACTGCCCCTGCAGAGCAATGACTTCAACCTACAGCGACAGCTCCACTCCCACT
>NC_079423.1:3763246-3768246 GCF_026213295.1 Gadus chalcogrammus | reverse complement strand
GTCCTCCTGGGGCAGCTCCTGCAGGACACGCAGGCCTCCGAGGGCCAGGTGGTGGTCCTCGAGGGCCGGGTTCGGGGCAGCCCGCCGCTGCATGTCAGCTGGTACCGCAGCGGTGAGGAGATCCTCGACTCGCCGGACTTCCGTATCCTCCAGAAAAGTGAGTCTTGGCCACACCTGAATTGCCAATGTGATTTCTGTGATTTTATGAATCCTGTGGTCAGAACTCTGTGAATTGGGATTTGACCCTGAGATACATCAGATTGGATCACAATATAAACAAGATCCAACCTCAGAGTTTCCATATCTTACAGTTAATGCATCCCCAGGATCACCTTAGAGGAAATTATAGTCTTTTGCTTGTGTCTTGTCTGTGATTCATCACTCTCACTCTCTTTCGATATTTCTCTCTGTCTTTCTGTCTCTCTCTCTCCCTCTCTCTCTCTCTCTCTCTCTCTCTCTCTCTCTCTCTCTCTCGCTCCCTCTCTCTCTCTCTCTCTCTCTCTCTCTCTCTCTCTCTCTCTCTCTCTCTCTCTCTCTCTCTCTCTCTCTCTCTCTCTCACCCTCACTCTCTCACCCTCACTCTCTCTACCTCTCTCTGTCTCTCTTTCTCTGATGTCGGTTTGGACAGAACCTCGATCTGCAGCTGAGCCAGGTAGGCCCCATTCATTACTGTCATCATCTCACATATATCACAAGACCTTTTATGGAACCTTTATTACCATATTAATAAAAATGTCTTTTAGTCCATAATTTACATCTATGCCTTTTTGAACATCAGTCAGTGACAATGTGATGACTCAGAGCCTGAGCCTAGCCTGTCCTCCTGTCTAATAACAAGAGGAGAGCAGTGGTTATCATTACAGACAGGCCTAAACCATAGGTTCCCTGGGCCATTCTGGAACCTAGCCTTCCACCGCCACCTCCAACAGACATACCATCCCTCCAGACAAACAGTGACACACACATGCAATGTGCGCAGCACAGCTATGACTGTCTTTCTGTTTGAGTCAGAAAATCAGGTGTTGATTTCAGTTTGTGACTCACGCAAACCTTGTTAAACACCTGCTCTCCTGGGCATGTGTCTGTCTGTCTATCTGTCTGTCTGTCTAGCCGTAAATCTGTCTGTATATCAGTCTTGTCTATCTATTCCATTCTTCCTCTTACCTTTGCGAGTGAGTCATCTGTCAGTCTAATGTTACGCTCGCCTTACAGTTGAATCATTCAAATCTTCTTATAATGATCATTTGTTCCTGATTATTGATGATTGATTTCCAGAGGAGATCTGCACACTGGTGATAGCGGAAGCCTTTCCAGAGGATGGGGGTCGTTTCTGTTGTTCGGCAACTAACCTGTTTGGCAACGTTAGCAGCACGGCCCAACTCACCGTTACCGCAGGTACACTTAACTCCCTGTTGCCCTAGGTAACGCATCATTGACTATTAACACAAGTACGCATAATCAATGATTACCACAGGTATGCAAAGCCTAGCTTAACCGCAGGAAGAAGTATTTTTATCCACAATGACAACAGGGAAGAAGGTGAAAGCAGAGAGAACACAAAGGGTCAGCCATTTGTCTGCAAAGATCGTCACAACAACAATATTGAAAAGCCATTTTCAATACTGTAATGGAATAAAAAGGTCTGGAATTAATTAATCTCAGCCTTTTCCACTGAGGTCTATTTGGTTGTGGACTAAATACCTCCCTTAAGTCCCCCATTAGTTAAAACAGTTTTACGTCAACAGAGGGATATTTAGTATTTTTCCAAACCGGAATACCGCAGATAATCGCTGCTCAGTCATTACATGAGAACAATGATGAGTACAACCGCTGCTCTCAAGGAGGTCCTAACCCATAAAAATGTCAGGAAGGTTGGTCTTCCTCTACTAGTTCATCAAGCTGGAGGTGAGGGGGGTGGGGGGCCTTGGGGTGGTAGTGGTCCTGGTGACTGGGTCTCTCTGTCTGAGTGTAGGCCTGGTGTTTATCTTCCCTGATAGATCTTTGTATATCCACAGCAGAGTCCGAGGAAGGTCCCAAATAAACAGCAGTGCTCCAGCCTGACTGGTCCCAGCTGCTCCCTTAGGCCTGCTACACATCTTCACTACACAATGCTACACTTCTCCAGTGGCCCCTTCCCCATGTTCTGGGTCAACAGCCATGTCGTGATCGCAATATGACCATCACTACGGCTACATATAGTTTCACACTGTACATTTTGATGTGTGTAAAAAGGCTTTTATCTTGGCCCTTAAGTTTGATAAACGCAAATCGGCGGACACTTTTATCCACAGTGTGTCCCAGAGCCTTGAATGCATATGTTCTAAGCATGGGTGGCTGCAGTGGGAATTGAACCCCTTTCCCTGGCAGTGTCAGCACCATGCTTAACCAGATGATACATTATTGCTAAATGTTTCTTCTTCTTGCCGGAAAGTCCCATGTGAAGTTATTATTGTGCTTCATGTAGTACCATGGGTTATAGTTATACGACGTATTGTGTATTAATAGTACTCAAGGCTGCCCCCATCCTCTCCGTTCTCCTCCCCAGCTTCTGAGGACCCCTTTAGAGACCGCATGGGGATGGAGGAGGTTGCCTCCTTCCCACCTCCCCCTTCTCCCCCCACCGAGATCAGCCTCCTGGATCTGCCCCCCAAGACCCCCCAATCCAGCACCGACCGTTTCCACGTCAACGAGTTTGAGATCTGGCCCAGGGTGTCGACACTGCCGCACGTCCAGACGGACCCCAACCAGGGGGCCGCGGGGGGGCTGCGAGGGACTCTGCAGAACGGCCAGCCAGCGGGTCCGCCGGCTACGCCCAGACAGCCGCTCCCTCCTCCTCCACCACCTCTACCTCCTCCGTACTCTGAGATGGCCTCCTTTCCTCCTGCTCCTGCTCCGACTCAGGATACCTATCATGCCCGGGCCATGACGTCTCCGTCCCCCGTAAAGGAGGCTCCGCCACTGCCCACGAAACCCAAGCTGTGAGTACCCTTCCACCTGGCCCTCCCTGAAGGGCTGGGCCCAGGGTGAGGCTGTCTGTTCCCAGGCCTGAGGCTCAGTCTGCAGTCTACTCCCCAGGGGAGGGGAAGTCTATTGCAGGGGAGCAGGGATCCTTTACAAGGAAGGGATCCCTTATCGCTGCTTTTATGTGTCAATGCGTTGGATGGGGTGGGGGGGGTGTATCAGGGGAAATCCCAGATCGGACGAGAACAAAAGCATTCCGGCACTTTCTTGTCTGGGCTAATGGTGTGGCATCACTAAGGCCAGAATCTTTTTGTGTGAGTCTGTGAGTCTGTGTGTCTGTACATATGTATTTCTGTGTGTGTGTGTGTGTGTGTGTGTGTGTGTGTGTGTGTGTGTGTGTGTGTGTGTGTGTGTGTGTGTGTGTGTGTGTGTGTGTGTGTGTGTGTGTGTGTGTGTGTGTGTGTGTGTGTGTGTGTGTGTGTGTGTGTGTGTGTGTGTGTGTGGGCGTTTGTGTGTTTGTGTGTGTGTGTGTGTGTGTGTGTGTGTGTGTGTGTGTGTGTGTGTGTGTGTGTGTGTGTGTGTGTGTGTGTGTGTGTGTGTGTGTGTGTGTGTGTGTATCTGTCTGTCCGTCTGTGTGGCTGTAAACAGATCTGTTTGGCTTTTTGCTGCGTGGCTGGTTTTGTTCTTTACGTTTGAGCCTGGGTCAGCATGTCCTGTATCAGACAGCAGCGTTGTCCGCCCCTTACTGCCCGAAGGCCAGTTGTGTGGAGAGGTCAGAGGTCAGGTCTGGTTACTGGCCATGGGCAGGATGCTTGACTGCTGAGAAGTGGGGTCGTGGGTTTGATTCCTGGCACTCGGAGGCCTGTGTTCGACCTTGGCTTGCAGGTTGGGCTGATAAAAGATTGACTGCCTCTAGGGGTCTGAGGGCTGTGTGTTTGCCTGCCTTGAGTGCCTTCGGCTCAGTCTGATGGGATAGGTCTCAGCCCACCTGCCCTGACCAGAAATAAACCTCCAGAGGCGATGGACGGAATCTGCCTGTTGTTGAATGGCTTGAAGTTTGGTTATTCGGTCTGGTTATGAATCTGATATGCACAACTCTGCATGCAGTCAATCCCTGCTGCGTGCTTTATTATTGCGAAATAATAGGTACATTATACACTGACACCTGTAAATAAGTACTATGCACACACATACACACACACACACACACTCGTGCATCCAAGTTTGCTTCCCGTATTGGTTTGTGTCACCCGCTATTGGCCTTCTGTGCATTGCATCCGAATGCATCGCATCGTACCTGCTATTGGACATTTGTATTTGTTGACCCTTGACCCTTGACACCATGTTGATTATGTGCTTCCAGAGTGGAGAGTAGAGAGGAGGAGACAGGAGGCACCAGGTAAAGTCCAGCTGTGTGTGCGTGCGAGCGTGTGGGGTAGTGATTTCAAACTGTTGTGCCATGGGGGTAAACACACACAGAAACACTGAAACATCATCTGTTCAGCGAACCTGCAGGATCACGCTCAAAGCTTGGAGAGGGATTTAGTTATCAAAAGAACGACAAATATGTTTATACTCCTGTGGATTAATCTCTCCCTCTCATCCTCCCCCTCCCTAAACCTTTCTCTCTCTGTCCTTACCTTCCCTCTGGCTCTTTCTTCCCCTCTATCGCTCTTCTTTGCCTGCTCTCCCTCTTCCTTTCTGCACTGTCCTCGCCACTCTCCCCTCCTAATTTGAGTCTCTAATGACGGAGTTAAAACATCAGGGCAAGCGTTGATCCCACTCTGCTGACCTGTTTGAACGCAGACCCCTCTGACCCCCTCCTTCAACCCATAACTTCCAGTTCCCAGCTTCACATCAGTCCTTTAGCACACCTCCTATACATACTTGAGCTCCTGTCTGTAAAGCACGTCCTGTGGTGTTCAAAAGCGAGTTAGTCAACTCGTATGTGATAGAGAGTTTGTCAACTTATGTGCGTGAGTGAGTCTTTACCCGACAGCGGCCGTGAGTTCCTTACTATTTAAACAACAGGGTCTTCT